>NC_050183.1:14940269-15200269 GCF_008315115.2 Sander lucioperca
CGTCGCCGCATGATGCTCACTCATTGGCTAAACTCAATTGAAACTTTCAAGCTTTCAAACGGGGGAGTGGAGTTTGTGTCCCGGAAAAAGTTGAGGGGAAAACACAAAGCTTTCATCCAGGAAACAGGTGTTTGTGTCCCGGGAGTGCTACTTCACAATGCTCTGTACTTGACTCACAGTCATTTTGTCTGTTGTGTCGGCTAAACTTAACGGCAAAGGCCACTGAAGCGACGTAACCTCGCGATGCCCTGTACCCGGCTTACAGTCACCTTTTCTTGGCTTAATTTAACTGTGAACAGCTGAACCTAACAGTCATCCTGACTGGCCAGCGGTCGCCATCATTTTGTAGGACATCACATGAATTGCTGTGCTTACGTTTTCGTAAGATATACGCGATACAAACCCGTTCACAAGAATGCGTTGACTCAAACTAACCGCTCTATAAATTCAGATCCACAGTTATAGACTCTGCTTTTAACTTCGGCCTTTGTCTCTGCCTCTTTTCTTTCTTACTCCAAACTCTTCGGCTCACACATGGATGAAGATGGACTACATGGCTCAAAGTCTTTTTAAATGAAAGAAAATAATGTGCAGCTGAACAACCCAGCCTTCTCAGCTGGAAACCTTTTTTTCCAAGTGCTATCACATACTTTGGGTTTGACAGGCTGCAGTGTTAAGAGAGTCTCATGGGACTGGATTGGCAGGGAAACACTTATCCCCCTATATGCTGTGAGCCAGGCCGGGCCATCAGCCATTAGACTGTCATTGGATCAGAGTAGAGAGCCCTCTTTGATGATGAGCTTTGGGATCCGGACGGGTAACTCCAACATTACAGTTCAGTCGGAGGTTACAGGAGATATTTGGACTAAATTAGACGTGATACAGTTTCTTCCTCTCTCGCCTACAGTCCCCAGAGCACCCTCGACCACAGCTTTGGCCACACAACCTGCTGCTACACACGCTTTGTCAAACCTGCCCATGTCTATACTGTGTTCCTGTTGGTAACGGAAGTTACCGTGATCACTTTCCAACTGTAAATATCGCCAAGTCTCAACATGTCAATGTCAATAATACAACTTTGGCCTGGAACATGTTATTTATTTTTTTTAAGACATTCAAGTTTCTTTATATGCATATACTGTATGTTTTAACCTTGAACAGCAGCTGAATTTTTACGAGATTATGCAAGAATCGCGGGATCACATATCACATGAAAATCCATCTTGTCAGGCTTCAAGTACCCCGTCTGTGTCCGAGTTGCAGCGGACCGAAACCAATCTACGTCCTGTGAAGAGCTACTGGTAGCTACGCTACAGCTGTGCTTTATATAAGTGGGCTGCAATCCGGTCTCACACCAGTTTGTAAATAGTCAGGTTATTTTTATTTATTGATATGTGTACAAGTCACGAATTTCAACCGTTACCATTTCACGAACTGCCACGGGGAAATTAAACGCCACACGCCGGCGACAATAACAGGATGGAGCGACGGACCGCAACACGCGGCCACAACGGGGAAATTAAACGCCACACGCCCGCGACAACAACATGATGGAGCGACGGACCGCAACACGCGGCCACAACGGGAAAATGAAACGCCACACGCCCGCGACAACAACATGATGGACCGACGGACCGCAACACGCGGCCACAACGGGGAAATTAAACGCCACACGCCCGCGAGCCAACAACGGGCGCAGGGACACGATCCGCGGTCTCTGTGGCACGCAACAACAGGGACATGAAACGCCACAACAACGGGACGGTTGAGGTTAGGAAAAAAAAAGAACTGGGAAAGGAACCGTAACACGCCGGACACGACGACAGCAATGGGACGGTTGAGGTTAGGAAGAGAATAACGCGGAAAGGAACTGCAACACGCAGGACGCGAACCCCGGTCTCCGGGGTGAAAGTCCTGTATTGTTTGACCCATCCACCCCACCGACCAACCTCCCTAAGCAGATTTTCTGCTTTTCATACTACTCCCTACCGTTGTCGTGCTGTGATCACGAAATATGCTTCCCATTTAAATACATTAAATTAAAATTCGTAATCGCTACACGAAAAAAACGACATTCATCTGCCATGAGACTGGGCTGTGTGATCTGTTCGTTCAAAACAACAACGGACATGATAGACAGATGGTTCCATCCAATAAAGTGCCTGCCCTTTTCCAAACAGTTTCCAATGACGGCTTCTCAGATGGTCCAGTGTGAACAAACCATCTGGTTGTATTTGTTGACCTGCTTACAGGAGTTGGATCAACCAAATTTGGTGCTCAGGTCTGCACATTGTGTTGTTGAGATTATAGTGATTCTTGGGTCTCTGGGGGCCCTGAAGGTCTGGGTCTGGCCCATGATGTAGGGCAGCTGGTCCACCTTACAGTGGGAACACACCCAACAGCGAAGCACTGTGAAGTGTAGATTCGTGCCCGATCACTCGCCTGTCTACCACGTGCGTTGTGTTTTCGGCGTGGTGAATAGACGTTGTTAGACCGAAGTCCTTATTGTTGCTCCGAATACTACAGCCTCCAAGGTTGTTCAGCTTTTGGGGTCCCTTTCTTCAGCTGTACAGTCCAAACTCCTAAATCTTGGTTTTATATTTGATCATAATATGTTTCTTGACCAACTTATCAAATCACTAACCCGCACATTTCTTTCAACTGAGAAACATTGCTAAACTTAGAGCTGTGGTTTCGCAATGTGAACTTGAGATGGTCATTCATGGTTTTATATCATCCCGGCTTGATTACTGCAACTCACCCGGCTCAGCAAGTCTTCCCAGGACCGTCTACAACTGGTCCAGATCTCTGCTGCAAGGCTATTGACCAGGTCCAGCAGGATGTCGCACATCACTCCAATTTTATCCTCGTTCCATTGGCTTCCAATAAAGTTCAGTATCCAATTTAAAGATGCAGTAGGTAAGCCTTATAAAACTACCTTTCTGTGATATTTTCTGAAAGTGACCCTATGTTCGAGTAGAACTACATGAAGCAGCTAATAAATAAAAAAATCCGGCTCCTCTGGCACCAACTACAGCCTGTAGTGTGATTTGCAAAAATCCAGAGCCAGAGGGGGTGTCTAACTGGGTGTCAATCACTGCTCATGCACACGCATTCATTCTCCCTTGTGGGGGGAGGGGCTTAGGAGACCATTTTGGGCTTTAGTGGAAAGGGGGGAGGGACTGAGAAGTTGTCGATGTTCACATTTTTTGGCTAAGTCCTGGATCTTTCCTACAGCACCTTTTTTTTAAAGTTCTTGTTCTTTCATATAAAGCATTGCATGGTCAGGCGCCTGTTGATATCTCTGACCTGCTCCATCCGTACACTACTAATAGGTCACTCAGGTCTTCTAACCTGGGACTACTGGTGGTCCCACGCATTCGTTGAAATCGAAAGGTGACCGTTCCTTTGAAGCTGTAGCTCAGACTCTGTGGAACGCCCTTCCTATTAACTTACATTCTGCAGTCTCGGTTGACGCTTTTAGAAAGCAGCTGAAGACACACGCTTTTGTCTCATGTTTGTAATTTTGGGTTTTTAGTCTTTTAATCTTTTACCTTCATTGGCATTGTATTTGTTTTTGCTTGCTATTGGGTAACACTTTACTTGAAGTTATCTACATAAGAGTGACATGACACTGTCATGAACACATGACACTGTCATGACACATGAACTCTAACCCTAACTCTAACCCTAACCATAACTTGTCATGACCAAAACCGAATGACGCTTACTAAAAGAAGCGTTATGTCATAAACGTTTTTGACATGTTTATAATGCTTAGGACACGTTCATGACAGTGTCATGTCACTCTTATGTAGATACCTTCAAGTAAAGTGTAACCGTTTATGTTCTGTTTTGGATCCTACTGTATTTTAACAAATGTTTATTGTGTGAAGCACTTTGTGACTCTGTCTGTAAAAGGAGCTATATCAAATAAAATTATTATTATGTTATTATCATTACCTTTATGGCCACTGTATGTTTATCATATCAACTGTGCAGATATTTGAGCACCACCACAATTTAGCTTTAGTTATAAGAGACGATATTTTCTTCACCTAAAAAAGTCATATTATTTTTTGTGAAATCTTTGTAAATTTTTAAATTCTTATGAAGAATGATCAATATGTTCTCTCACACACGCTTAACGCAGTTAATCTGTAGATTCAGGTCATGTGGGGGAGGCTGGATCTCTGCAGCGGCAGCGTGGAGGCAGTAAGATTGAGGCGCTCGTCGATACGTGTGTGTGTGTGTGCGTGTGTGTGTGTAGGTGTTGTTCTCCTAGGTGCTCGGCTGTGGAGTCTGCTCTGTTGATGGTCTGAACTCCATCTGTGAGTTCACAAGTGTTTGTCTGTGCTCCGGTTGGCTGGTCTGTGATGTGAGTTTCATCGTCCTTGTACTTCACTTCTTTTAAGTTCTCCACTGAAAACACGGCACAGATTAAAAAAATAAATAAGTTAGCTTCATTATTTATTACATGGCCCACACACACCGTGCGGTAAACTCAAAGCATCTGCCGGGATTGTGCTGTGCAGCATTTCATAACAGCGGTTTACCAATTAATTCTGTTACATCATAAAGCCATGAGACATGTTTTCACATTTTCTTTTGCATCTCATTGTGAATAGAAGTCATTTCTAAACAACACTTTGTGTAAAACTAAACTACTTGTATAAATTGTGCAGCTCAGGGACGGAGCGTGAGGTGGGGGGGGCGTGTCTTCAGGGGCTAGCCCCAAAAGCCCCTCATTTCCTCTCAGTCTCTCTGACTGGGCCGGCAAATTAATGGAGCAACCCTACCGATGTTGTGGAACGTTTAGGTGGCAGGAGTGAAAGTGAGTCATCGTCAACCTTTTTGTTGGGTTCTTGTTTCAGTATAATGAAGACAGTTGGAGAACAATACGATACGAAAAATGTAAAGAAGTGACAAATGTCGAAAAAAGCCACCGCAGAGCCACCGTCGGCACGTCCGGAGCTTAGCGCTGCCCAAGACGATTGTGATTGGTTTAAAGAAATGCCAACAACCCAGAGTACGTGTTTTTCCTGCTATTCTTTTTATAGTTCCTACTACTATTATTATAATCCAAATGTCTGCTGTGAGAAGGTTTATTCTCATACGAAATCCTGTTCTTGTACTCGTAATCATCTGTTGTTGTAGGCATTTACAGAGGACCAACGCTGTTGTTGTTGTTGTTGTTTTTTTTTGTTGTTTTTTTGAGGAGAGTCTTGTGATTGTAGTTGAATTCAAACAAGTAAAGACATTTCTTTACAAACCAATACAAGAAGAATATAAGTTGTGAATTATTGGTAGATGTTGGGGCGTGCCAGTTAGGGACCTGAACACCAATGTTGGCTGTGAAAAATTGGCCTGTCTGACTAAATTTTGTTGAAATATTGTTATATACCCTGGTGGCCTTGCAGAGGCGGGCGAGGAAGGACAATGGTGAACTTAATCCTTTTTTTCCTTTCCGCTCTGTGTTGAAGAGACAGCTGTGAAATGAAGGTGTTAATTATTCATAGGGTAATATGTATATATTTAAACTGCAGGAATGGAGACAGGCATCCATTATTCAGCATGCCAGGGCTTTTTCTGAGATTAATCATTATTAAGCGAGACTGTGTGTGTGGCAGAGTGGACGCAGGACCACGAGTGTTAAGATCCATGTATGTGTGTGTGTGTGTGTGTGTGTGTGTGTGTGTGTGTGTGTGCGCAGCGTTCAGAATCATAAATAACCCAAGCTGATCTCAAGTGTGTGATTATGCGTGTGCGTTTAATTACATTTACTACTGTTTAATTATCCCAAGATTTTGACGATTAACATTCAGAGCATGAGTGTTTGTGTTTTTACAGGATATGAGTTACAGATTTGCACATAGGTTTTTGTGCTTATTTGTAAATGGTGCATCGTGCACTTGCATGTGTGAGTGTGTGTTTGTGCGTGTCTGTGAGAGCAGCTCTGCAGTTAGATTCAACAATCATGACCACAGTCCACTGATCAATACTTCCTCTTACCATGCTAGTCACACCTTACTAACTCCTTACTGTGATTAGTCTATAGAAATTGTGTGTGTGGTTTCCTGATGCAAGTCGACGGTGGGGGCTTAAAACATCATCGAGCGATGTTGTCCATTAATACGTTTTTTTTTTTAGGCTGTTGTGATTTTCTTGTCTTGGATGTAAACCACATCAGTTACTTGACGTATTCTCAGAACCTGATTTAAAATGCATCTTAGGCAATCAGATCACAAGTGAACAGAGCTAAATACATGCAAACAACCACCAAGAACCGATCACTCAAACAACTTACAGAAGAGGTCTTTGATTACATGCGTCTCCAATGTAGATTTACCTGGAAAATGCGTCATCAATGCAGGACTTGGTGGTTGTTTGGTAACAGTGCTCTATACCTTACCCATTTTAAGACAAGTTGGACAAAGTGGCTCAATGGTGTTTTAAGCCCCCAACGTCGACTTCAAGGCAACGCTGCGACCGTTGACTTCAAGGCACCTAACCTTAACCCTAACCCTAACCATTGCCTAATCCTAGTGCCAGCGCTGCCTGGAAGGAGACGTTGGGGGCTTAAAACACCAAACACCGACAAAGTGTTGAGTGTGACCGTCCATCGTTTTGCCCGATGGAAAGAGATGTCTTGGATTCCGCTGACAGCGATATCTCCAGCTGCACGTAGGCAGTAACAAAATCTGAACACAAGTGGTCAGCTGGAGACGCATATTAGACACAGGTGTCAATGGCCATTTGTCTAGGGCTGTCCACTTGTGTTCAGAGCACCGAAACACATTTTTAAAACAAAGTGTAAACGGGGCCTTAGTGTTTGTGAATGCTCCATGAAGTTGGTCATGAAGTGCAGCACATACAGTCCACTTTACAAATTGAAGTACCTGGTTTATAGTTCTGCGTAGAATATACGCTGTAGGTAGGTGCGTACGTGTAGATACAGACCCTTTGGCGTAGGCTGTTGTGCACCCCCCCAGAAATGTAACTATTCGCGGACCGGCGTGGTGCGGAGAAATGCACGTCTGGTATGAACAGCCAGGCGCGTGATCAGGCATTAATCCACGCTTCACAGCTGTGTTTCTGCTATAAATCCTCACAGCGGCCTAGGCCACTTACGTAGGGTTAGGGTTAGCCTACGTACTACTCTAAATCAGTCTTAGTACGCTCAGTCATCTGAGACTTTGCCAGTTTGCAGGAGTGAGTGAACGTTCACCTTGAGTGCTGAGCCAAGACCACCTTCACTGCGCAGAGGTCCTCAATGGGTATTTGATTTGCCACAAATCCACTTAGTCAGGTTTTTGATTGGCCGGCCGATCAGTCAATTGATCAGGTCCCCTATCACATAATCAATGTATCACAGTGTGAACCGCTGACCTTTTTATGGAGTCATGTACACAATGAAGGATGAGCTGACAGTGGAATACTTTGAAGAAACATGTCGGGTGCTTCCACGAGTCCTTCTGATTTCTCTCCACAGTCTGATCACAAATAACCTCTTCTGAAAATCACTGAATTCTCTCAGTAATACATGTCGGCTGAATTAATGTAGAAGGTAATTAGACATCTTGAAATTCACTGTTGATAAAAAAAAAAGAATGATTGACTTAATTTAAAATTTAAACAGCTTTCTGAAAAACACCGCCATGACTCTGCTTGCTCGTGTCGAGCCTGAGCGACTCTTGTCCCTCGGAGCAAGTTGTTCAAGTTGTGATAAAATATTCTGGATAATCTGCCTCCATAATAATTTCAGAGTAATTGGTTTCTCTAAGGAGAACCTGTCAAGTGGATCTAGCATATTTATGCTGGAAGATTCAAAGAGTGACTCAACTTTTATTAATTCGGAGATGTGGATAGTACAAGTAGTGAAATCAATATGCAAAAATAAAAGGGGTGATGGCTCAGAGTTCTCAAACATCTTTAGCCCAGGACTTGAACAAGATTTTAAGGCTTCTTTTAAGGCCCCCAGGCTTGTTATAACTCATGTCATGTACCTAAAAAACTTTGGATCTGAACCTGCAGTGAATAAAAAAAAAAAGAGAAACATATAAAGTATCAATGTTCCTTGTTTCTAGGGGCTAATAACATTCTGTTTAATTCTCGCTTTGTATCCCTGATCGTGTGTGTGTGTGTGTGTGTGTCTTGTTTAACTATATTCGTGGGGTCCAAAAACCTGGAATACAGTATACTTATGGGGTCCGGATAGCTTTGTGGGGCCAAAATGCTGGACCCCACAAATTTAAAGGGCTGTTTGAGGGTTAAGACTTGGTTTTAGGATTAGGGTTAGAATTAGGTTATGGTTAGGGTGAGGGTAAGGGTTAAGGTTAGGCATTTAGTTGTGATGGTTAAGGTTAGGGTAATGGGCTAGGGAATGCATTATGTCAATGATGGGTCCCCACAAAGATAGTGCCACGCACTATGTGTGTGTGTGTGTGTGTGTGTGTCTGCTTGCCTGTCTGCAGTGTTTCATCATGACAGGGCCGTACTCTGGCTTAGAGTTTGTATTCTGAATGAACTGCAGGAGGATGTTTATACAGGCTGAGAAACTGCAGATGATGCGATCGGGTCGGCACGGCAACCGTAGCATTTACTGCCTTGCTAAGAGACGGCAACGGATGTCAAGCGGGGGAAGACAGAGGGCACGTCACAGTTTCTTAAATTGCATTCACGCTTCCTTCACTTGGGTCTTAGTCCATCCCACCGAGGAAGCACGGGAGAGACGCGCGGCAATCATGCGAGGAGAGAGGAAATGTGTTTTTAGAGGGATGAAACATCCTTTCCTTTTGAAGCGTCACCTGAATTTGTCGGCTGTATGGGCGGAGTTAGCAACGGGTTTCAGCTGCACGGCTTGCTCTCGTGTATCCTCGCTCATAGCTCCTCAGAGATCCACCCTCCATCCTCGGGACGGGAATAAGAGCTTTGAGATGGCCTTCACAAAGGCAGACCAGAATGACTTCCGGTTCAAGCGAGGAGATCAAAGAAGAGACTTGAGAAGTAGCCAGAGATTAAATTAACTCAACCTTCAGCTGATCGCACTGTAACAGCAATATGAGAACATGTTAAATTACACACACACACACACACACCCACACACACACACACACACACACACACACACACACACACACACACACACACACGATCCATCCTATCTGTCATCATGGGATCAATCGCCAAGCAGAGGTGAATTACTCTACATCTTTCATGATGGTTACAGAACTATTACACACTTTTCATATCTCCAGCCAAAGACGGATGATCCCCAGAGGTGTGTGTGTGTGTGTGTGTGTGTGTGTGTTTGTGTGTGTGTGTGTGTGTGTGAGAGAGAGAGAGTTGAGCATTGGAGAAGTCTTGTGTGTCAGAGAGATTTCATTATCTTTTAACCTTTCCCTCATTTCATCCCTCTCTTCTTTGTGTCTGAGCAGTAGGTGCCAGTTTAATTAAGCTGTGTAACTGTAATGTATCACTGTCATACAGTCACACATGGGTCCAAACCCCGCACCAGAGCGTAAGCAAAGCTCAGTGCAAGAACTGAGACCAACCACCCACAATAATCTCTTAACCCATTTATTTTTAGCATCAAAGTCGTCATAAAGTCAGTTAGTTTGGCTATTTTTTTTATTTCAGTGTTGATTTATCATTGAATATTGCACCAAACTAGTGTGGAAACATTATGGATTTGACACCATGGATGAAAAAAACTTGGATAAACGTTTCATAATACGTTTCATTTTCAGAGATTCACACTCCTGAGCTAATTAGTGCAAACTGACAAGAGCCAGCTGCATTACTAATTAGCTCATCAGCTGTGGAAACCATCAATCGGTTTGGATCTTAAACGCTGTAGTCCTTATCAAAGAGTATGGTATCTCATCAATGGGTTCATATATCTTACGAAATTGCGACGACCGCTCAAAACGACTGGTTAAGATTAAAAAGAAGTTTGTGGTTTCGCTTGAAAGAAGTACTTCCATGGGATGTTTGGGTCCCAAAACACAGGGCTTTCAAGCGGAGTTCATGTCCCGGGAGAAGTTAATGGCGACCTTACACCAAACAATTTTTTAAGCGATTCCGCTGTCGCAGACTACTTTCCAATATCGGAATGAAATTCTAAGAGTCTTGCTAGAGTCGGGGCGCTCCCGTCGTCTCCATCGTTTGGTGTAAGGTCATAAAACTCAGTCCGAATCAGTCTTTTTACCGTTCCTGTTCCGACAAAATCAAACGTGTTTGATATTATCCTAAGTTTTAAGTCTTGGTAGTGAAGTTTAATCATGTGAACATTGTCAACAACCAATGGGTGTGCTCCCTCCAGCACCAAACAGGAAGCAGCAAACGGCTAAAGCCGGTGTTGTTTATGGTTGCTATGGCGCTGTGCTAAGCTAAACGCTAAAGAGGGAAAGTTGCCGGCAGAACAGAAAATCTGCAAACTTTCCCTGAAGTCACCAGCTAACGCTAGCGGTAGCTAGCTAGCTTGGTTTAATTTTTTTAAACAAATCTAGTTGTAGTCTTACAATGTGTGACCCTGCAAGATCCCCACTTCTTACATATTATGACAGTCTGTAACGTTAGATGTGAGATGGTTGTCTTTAGATATGAGATGGTGTCAGACTTTAGTCTTTTCAGAGTCTGTTCAAAGTCTTCTAGTGTCTGGTAGGCATAAGGAGAAAACACAAAACTTTCACCCATAGACAGTATATAGACTGGACCAACAGATCCCGTTGCTCTGGACGGACACCAGCGAAGGATATTAGAAGCACTTTTCCAGTGATGACTGAGTGTTACTGAGCAGCCTCCAACTGAGAGAGACAACGTAAATGTGCCGTAAGCAACCTGTCTGAAAGTTGGAAGTCTTCTGGTAGCTGTGCCAAGAGAAATCTCAAGCACAGGCTAATTATTGCTAACTAAAATGCTAGTTAACATTAGCAATTAAACTTAAACAGCTAATGTAAGTCAAAACTGCCTGCGAGCTTCTCCTGTACTATACGGTAATTCCTCTACTATGTGACAGTAAGTCTCGTGGTTATGACACAATCGTTAGCCTATTTTTATAAAAACGTCTGCTACGGAGCCATAACGTGAGGTACAAGGTAATGGAGCCTTTTATACATTGTCGTGTTTCTTTAGAAATAAACAATGGGCAAATAAAGTCTTTAAACGCTGCAGATGTAAAGTTGTTCGCTGTCAAAGTGACTTCAAAGTGACGTCAAAATGAATGGCAGTCAATGGGATGCTAACGGGGGGGTGAGTGCTCGTTAGCATCAAAATGGCGACATAGGAGCTACGTGTTGTGAGGAGAAGCTTACCCACTTGCTTTCACCCAGGAAATAGGTGTATGTGTCCCGGGAGTAGCCTACTACTTAAGAGGACGGGTGGTTTAACCCAAAACACAATATTTTTTCTAAACTTAACTAGTTGTTTTGGTGTCTAAACTTAACTGCTGTTGCCGCAGGACAGTCACCTTTTGTCTGCTAAACTCAACTGCAATGGCCTCTGATACAACCGTAACTTCACGGTGCTCTGTACCCGGCTCACAGTCACCTTTTCTCAGCTAAACTTAACTGTAAAGACCGCTCAACTTAACCGTCATGTCACTGGTCATTACATGACCAGCAGGCGGCCGCTGTAATTTCATAGGATATCATACAAATTGTTCTTTTGGTATGATATTATACAAACCCGTTCATGAGAATGCCTTGACATGGAATACATACAAATGACAGGCTGTCCTCATTATTGGTAGCAGTGCAACTTTATTAGAGGTCCCCAGTCAGACCCCAACCAGGGTTTCAGTTCCTGGTTCACTCGGCACTTTGACCTCCGGCCTACCACGGTGCCCCCCCAACTTTGTTTCCATTGCGTCTCCGAGTCCCCGTTGGTTGAGCTGTCAATCAAACATGTACACACACATCTCTGATGTTTGTCCTGAGACCTTCTTTTGTTCCGTTTAATCCTAAGAAATATTAACTACACATTTAAAAACCACTTTACCATGAATTTTGCTTTGCAAAGAGGGATAAATAATAATTGTGATTTCACTTTAGGTATTTGTACTGCACGGGCAAGCATGTCAATGTATGGACGTTTGTGTTTTGTGTGCTCTTAGAAATTCTAATCAGTGGACCCTTATGTAAACACAAAAGAACTGCGGTTGTTAACAATGCCGTGCATAGGCACATTGGAGGCACTTTAAACTGTATCACAATCAATACACCCAGTTTCATTATAGCCGTGTGTGTGTGTGCGTGTTTGTATATAGTGTGTGTCTGCTGTTCAGTGTGTCAGTCAGGTAACAATCCCTTTCATCAGTTGCGTCACCTCTCCGTATTGATCGTCTTTCCCTAAAAATGTGTTTTCCATTGATTGACAGAGGAGTAATTAAATGATGGAGATGGAGCCCGGGGCGCTCTGCATTGATTATCTCCGGCAGGTTTAACAATAAAATGCATCTCATATGTGAAGGCCTATTTAATAACCCGAGAAATTGTATTTTTTATGGCGAATCATTGTCAACAACAGGTAGCAATCATTCCCCGGTAATTGCTACTTCTGGCTCTCCCCCCTGTTGGACTTCACCCAGACTTAAGAGCAGAGAAGATCAGACAGAAATGGAGAGAGGGAGGCAGAGGGAGCTTGTCGTCAACAAGTTTCTCTCTCTCTCTCGCTCTCTCTCTCTCTATCTCTATCTCTATCTCTCTCTCTCTCTCCTCTTGTTATCTCGCCGGCCTCCATATGAACCCGCGTTCGCAGCATCCTCCAAGAAACATGTTTTTTTTCCCCTTTCTCCTCGCTGAGTGTCAGAATTTTCTCTGTGTGTGGGGAAGATGAAATGAAATGCAGCATATCTGATTCGTCTCTCGCAGCGCTCCCAGGCCCTCCCCCCCCACTCTGCTGTGGAACTGGTGACCGGAGTTTGACTCCTGCGTTTGTCAAATCCCCCAAAATACCCAATTTTACAAGGAGATGGAGATGAGAGAGACGGGAGGGGGAGAGGGGGATTGGATCATAGTCAGCAGTAAAACGAGACGGAGCACCACAAAAAGTCTTTCTTCACAAGTACTTCTTCCCTCTTGATGTTCATATTTGTTTATTTCTTTGTGCTTCGTGTTGTTAAAATAGGGGGAAAAGGGGCAGTGTTGTAAAACTAGCTGAACCAGTTTTTAACACAAGTCCTCTGGTAACAATACTTTTCTAGAAATGAATATCAGTGTCTTGAAGGAAGACAGAATGTCCTTATTGATCCTGGGGAAACATTTACATATTTCAGGGGCACAAAAATGCACATAAAAAAAACCAACAATAAAATGAAGTACACGTAACTAGCACATGTAACGGTGGCTTGTCATGTTGGGTTCCCTAAAATAATTCAATGAAAGGTAGCATATAGAAAATAAAAAAATAAAAAAACATATAGTCTATGAAAAGGGGACAGAAGAAAGGAACAATTAAATGAGGGGAGAAAATAAAGAATGAAGAAAGAGAGAAAGGTAATCAAACATAACTTACAGATTTTTTGAATGATAGAGGAGAAAGTTTCTGTAGGCGCGGAGGGAAATCCGTCCATATCAATAAATATTATGTATATCAATAAATAAATAAATAAATAAATATATATATATATATATATATATATATATATATATATATATATAAATAACCATGAGATAATGATACATATTATAAAGATAGGACAATATGATAAGCCACTGTGAAATATGATTATACAGGAAAATAATTGTAATTTTTGTGACGTAATATATACGCAAATAACTGCATTCTTAAAACAAGTTGACTTTATTTGAAAACTAATCGACAAAATCTTCTGAACAACTCAAAGTTGATATTAACCAAACCCAAAGCTTAATCATAAAATATTAACCGATTGCTGGACGCAAATGTGGGCCAGGTAAAGGGAAGCATCGAAAAGTAAGAAATAACAGTTTGAATTCAAAGATTAGTAAATTGTGCCCCAGAAATCAGCCTTAAAATCAGCTTTATAGGAATAAAACTCTTGCATGCAATCAAGAGTAAGAAAGACAGATAGGTAGAAAGAGGGATAGATAGATAGATAGATAGATAGATAGATAGATAGATAGATGGAGTGAGATAAGACCGAGTTTATTAACCAAACCCAAAGCTGAATCATAAAATATGATCAGGTTGAGGAACGCAAGTTTGGGGACCACCAAAAATAGAAAGACAGACAAATAGAAAGAAAGAGAGTCTAGATGGGTGAGGTAAGACAGAGCAGTGGGAAGCGTACATTGCTGTGACAGAGATTGAGATAGAGATAGAGATAGAGAGGAAGAGAAGGAGAAGTGTGAGTGTAAAACTATTGACGGAGGAGGAGGAGGAGGAGGAAGGGGTTACTGCAGGTTACCACTCGTCCCCGCTGACAGACCTAATGAGCCGGCTGTGTGGCTACTCCACTCTCGCAGGAGATAATTAAAACTGGAGCGATGCCGTGGCTGGAGCCAGAGTCAGAGCCAGAGTCGGGCGGATGGATGGAGACGTGAAGGGGCCTCGCTCTTTGATAAGAAACCGTTCGCAGACAGACGGCCCAACTGCAGCCTGTGGGCTCCCTGCAGCAGACTGGCTGTCACTACCTACTGCCCCACTGGCTCCTTTACTCCCCTCCCTCCCCACAACCAACCCTCTCCCCTTCTTCTTCTTCCCAAAAAAAGGCCCAGACACTGATTAGGATCCTCTGAGAAAACGCTGTGAAAATTGCTAGACGCTCTGACCCGCCGTTCAACCCGTCCCTGTATGAGGAAAGTATGAAAGATTCACAGACAAGTGGGGGGGAAACGCTCCGTGACGCACCGCTCGCTGCAAAAAAAATCTTTTGTGATGTCTCAGTTCCCCGTCAGAGTGTGACAGCACAGCAGTTGTAAACACTTGGTGGCAGCCATGATGCCAGAGGTGGCGGCTCTCTTTGTCTGTCAGTGTGTGTGTGTGTGTGTGTGTGTGTGCGTGCGTGTGGCAGGGCTTCTGGATAATGAGAGTGACTGTTGGGTTGTTGTAACATCATGTGAGAGGACCCAGGGATGTATGCAGGATACCTGCTGTGGTGTGTGAAAGGTGAGCAGCTCTAATCAGACTCTCTCTGTCTCTTTTGGGGTGAAGCTCTCCCACTGGGGCTGTTTTTAAAAACTGATGAAAAAGGAGAATACACACTGGCAGCAACAAAGACATGATGATTGACACGTAACGTTTTCTGTGTTTGTGTGTGTCAGCACTGACCTGAATGTGAACTGTCTCGTTCCCAGTGTCGAAGTTCTGTTTAGTTTCACATAACTGTGAGCTACATGTGGAAAGTTAAGAAGGAACTCATTATACGATAGAGAAGATATTTATTGAATGTAATTACTGCTTAGATTATGTAATTTTCTAACCAAGAAAATATGACATTCTTGTACCACAAGTCCCATGGAAGAGGGTTGAGTAGGTGAGCTGACCAAATACTACATTAAAGGCAGGGTTGGTAATGTTGAAAAGCTAGCAAGATTTGAGGGCTCGATGTAACCCCTACATCTGCCCTCGCACACACACTAGTATCTCATTGCCAGACCTTCCTTCACAGCGCTGCGGAGGAGGGTCTAGCTAGCCCACACAGCATTCTGGGATGGGTGAAAAACCTGCTCTGGTTTATTGGCATTTCTTTAAACCAATCACAATTGTCTTGTGCGGCGCTAGCCCTGGACGGAGCCACAGTGCCTCTGCAAAATAGCCTCGGGAAGGAACTTGTTTTGGTGGACAGCCTGGTCGCACAGAATTCCTTGAAATGATCACAAACTGTTAACACCACATTACGTGGTGGCCACACAGAATGTGTGAAAATTCCGTGTGGCCACCACGGAAAACAATGCCAATGTAAAGTCAATGAGAAGATGATGTAGCATTAAGAGCGACTACGGTAGTGAGTAGTATGAAAGCCCGAAAATCTGCGTAGGGAGGTTGGTTGGGGGGGTGGATGGGTCAAACAATACAGGACTTTCACCCAGGAGACCGGGGTTCGTGTCCCATGTGTCACGTTTCCTAAACCCAACTGACCCGTTGTTCTTTTCCTAAACCCAACCGTCCCGTTCTTCTTTTCCTAAACCAACCGTCTGTCCCGCGTGTCATGGAAACGAAAGCCCACCCATGACCTTTTCCTTAACTTAAGGGGCCGTGTTCATTTCACGGAATTCTTCCGTGGGCCCATCACAGAATTTTTGGCGATTCCGTGAAACTGCCACAGATTTTGAGTTAAGGGGCTGTGTTCATTTCACGGAATTCTGTGAGATCAGGTTGTGGTGGAACATGTGTATGTTTAAAAGTAGTTTTAGTCGTGCAACAGAAAACTCAGATTGGACAGATAGTCTAGCTAGCTGTCTGGATTTACCCTGCAGAGATCTGAGGAGCAGTTAACCATAGTCCTCAGAAATCCACCGGAGTTTAGAACGCCAACACAAAGAAAGAGGAAGGGGACGGACATCCGACAGAATTTCCGGCGGCACCTGAACAATCCCGGAAGTGGAACGTCGTGAATATAGACTACACACACAGACGTACACGAGCAGCGCTGCGTCGCTGCCTCAAAACTGAGCGGAGATTGCGCACAGAGCTCAGGCTCGTACACGGGAGAGGTAGAGTATAGCGCAGCGGGGCAACGAGGCATTTCATTGGTTCTTTCGGAGTGGGCCGAGAGGCAGTGAGTGATTGGTGGTACAGATGATAGATCTTTTTTTTAGCTCCTTTGTCAGAGCCCAGAATGTATTTATTGCTGTCACGGTGTAAAAACCATTTCAAACAATATATAAAAAGTGTATATTGGAAATAGTTCCCAAGCCTGCCTATAATGGCATGGTCACACGTGACTGAATGCAGGTGATTGACCGCCGCCTGCCGAGGCACAGGGATTCATCCTGACACTTTGGACTGGTGTTAAGTGTTCATCACAGTGACGCCCTGAGGAAACTAAAGAAACTGTTCTTGTGTATGGTTGTCGTGGCGAACAGAAATCTTTAGCGCCTAGCAGAGAGGAGTAGCTAACAGGTTGTGTCCAGATGTAATAGAAAGTAAATAAGTACATTTTCTAAAGTATGTACTCCATGCTATGTTTTTTACAGATACTATATATCAAAGGTTACTGTGCACATAAAGATTTTACAAGTGTGAGGCGCTGGCCAAGCCCCACCATGACAAGTTACAACATTCAAATGATGCGTGGGTTTTAATTCACCAGGAGTAGAAAGCCAATTATATAATTTATATAGTAATAAGAGACTAAGAGAGGGGCTCTTCTGCACAGTGAGTAGTTTTACTATTGCTTTTAAGCCTCTTTTAGCCCCTAGTTTTGGCGTTTCTGGTCCAGTCTGTGTTTCCAGCAGCAGACAGCTATTTTCAAGCTCTCATAAAGCCACTGTAATGGACCTGCCCAGCAGCAAACAGCAGACAGTTAGATGGGGAAGGTGTGTGTGTGTGTGTCTGTGTGTGTGTTTGTGTGTGTGTGTGTGAGTGAGTGAGTGATATGCTTTCTCGGTTGAGGAGGAAAAGTGTCCAGTTGATTAAATATGCTTGTGCATTGAGAGATTATTAGCAACATTTCAGGTGATAGCTTTCAGTTTAACCTTCTAAATCAGTGATCGGCAACCTTTTTGTGTGAAGTGCCATTTTAAAATGTTCTTGTTAATCAGTGTGCCATGTCAGCATTGAGCCCCCGTCATCTAAGCAACAAGGACTAGCTAATCTTCGCGGAACGGGGATAGGGAAAATCCGGGAAAGTCAATCAAACTACCGTAAATAGCAGGCTATGATCCTGCATGCCAATGGCTGTGAAAGGTCATTTGGCATGCAGATTGGAACATTTCCAAAAAAAAACTATCTCGCACACTTATTGCTAGTGTGCCATTGGTTGAGCTACCGGGTGCCAATGGTGGCACACATGCCTAAGGTTGCTGACCCCTGTTCTAAGTAAAGTGGTTTAGATCAGTGGTTCCCAAACGTTTTTATGTCTATGACCCCTAAACTGACACAAATAGGACCACGGGCCCCCATCTGATAAGACTTTGTCTCCTATCTGATAAGATTTTGTCCCAGGGTCCCCTATCTGATTGGATTTTTGCTTTCAGATGTTTTATTACAGAAAGTGTATGAAACCCAGGACCAAAATAGTCATACTTTCCAACAAGTCCTCCAAACCATACGACAATATCAGTTGTTTATTTCTACCCTCTAATGCGACCCACAGAAGCGTTTCCTAAATTATCGCCCCTAGCGGTGGCAGGAAATACTTCCTCATATCTAAACCAGAGAACATAACAGTTGCAGTTTCAAACACGTCGTTAACGCTGTAACGGTCGCAGTTTGGTTATGTTAGGGCACCAAAACTGCTTGATTTAAGTTTAGAAAAAGATTGTGGTGTGGGTTAAAATCAGATGGTTCTTCGGTTACGCCTGGAAGCCGAATGTGACGTAGCTCCGTTTGTTCTGTAAAGTTAAATTCTTTCTTAAATTCTACTTTTATTTTCAAACGGAACTGGTGTCCTAGGTTTGTTTGACCCATCCACCACCCCAGCCTACCTTTATATGCAGAAATTTGGCACTCTTAATACTTGTCACCTTACTTCCTGCTCTGATCACTATTACAGCCACTAGAAAGCACTGTCAATATTGCAAAAAATAGGTCGTTAAGGTTGTTTAAACGACTTGTCTGGGCATTTTTGGGTGGAGGACTGTCTTATGGATGGAATTATATTGAAAAAAAACGATTCCCCTCATTGCTGGGGACCCCCTGGAACCCCCTAAAGGACCCCGACTTGGAAAACCAATGGTTAAGATAATCCGGACGAACTGTCGTCTTCTTTTACATACAGTCTGATGTCTGACTGCTAATTCTTCCACCTCTATTTCTGGACTCTTTACAGTACATACAGTATTTATCTGTGGTACATTGAGGGTTAAAGATGTAGGCCTGGCACTGAAGCACAACCCAAACCACATCTTTATGACTGTGTTACTGCTGCTGGATGCACTGTTTTGCGTTTCTGTCACCTCAGACTAATTATTCAACTGCAGCACAATCCCACATTCAGAGCAGCCTAGACCGGGGCCTGGGTTTTAACTGGGAACACATGAGGCTTAATGTAGCTGAGGCATGAAATGACACGACACGGAGCAGTGGTACAGGCACGGCTGCAGACAAAGACAAAATGACAGTGGTAAACCTCACCATGCAAGACGACCCGGGCTCACATGCCGGTCAGCACATGTACGAAAATCCACAAATGAGACATTCAGAGTCCAGCGTGTTTTATAGTTCCATGAACAGGAGAGAGACACGTCACAGCGCTCTGCCTCCCCGAGCCTTGTGAAGCTGGCCGAGGAGGCGACTATGCATCTGATGGCCTTTTCAAATCAATTCCCCAGTGCATCGATTTCTGCCTGGGCCCTCAAGATTTCTCACATGCCTGCTTCTGATCCGACCTTAATGTGTTGTTAATGCATGAGGGAGGCTGAGATGCGTTTGAGTGTGAAACATGGGACTCGGAGCTGTTGTCAGCGCTATATGAACCAGCCCACCTCACAAACCACACTGTGCTACCAGAGCCAACCCTTGTTTAAATTTCACAATGGCTGCCATTTCTGTCCCAGCTGTCTTTCAATGCTCTCTTTTTTTTCTTTCTCCATTTCACTGACAATTCATAAAGCATCCATTATGTGTCCCAGATCGCTGAAATGGCAGATTTTTTTTTCTTCCTACCCAACTCCCGTAAAAACGAATTTTAATTAACAGTAAAAACCGTGCAATGACTTGGAAAGGCCGTAATGAAGTTTTTTACGCAGCGTGCAATTTACGGCGTGTGGTTCGGGTGTTTCGATGATATAATCCTGGAGGCCGGTTTACACCCAGACACAAGCCCAACAGAAGCGCCTTTGTTTGTTGGCGACGCGCCAGAGGACAAATGAAGAGACCGTTGGGGAACAATTGAGCAGATGTAAAGCATTGTGGGTTTGCTGTCTTGTCGCTGCTGCCGGCTGAATGAGATCGGAAGTTGAAAGAGCGCCTCTGCTGAGTCGAGACAATGAGAAGAGCGGCTCATGACTGGACTTTTGTGTACGATCAACAGAGTGTCATGATGAAGATGAAGCGTTGCACCTTCACAGATGGAGCGCTCTGCTCTACATCTCTCGCTGCCCTCTTGCATATTATGCTCATTTTCAGGTTCATAATTGTATTTTAAGGTTGTACCAGAATAGGTTTACATGGTTTAATTTTTTATTTTTGTTGTACTGCACATTGCTGCAGCTCCACTTTTCACCCTGTGTGTTCAGGTCTCTGTTTCAGCTACAGAGTGAGGCATCGCTTCTTCTGCACTATCTTTGTTTGTAGTCGCACATGCGCAGTAGCTAGGTAAGGATCATGTTAGCTAGCTGTTTCCATAGACAGTAAAAGAGAGGCTGTTTCTCCAACTTCAGTCAGTTACAAGGCAGGATTAGCCGGGAGACTTCTTCTAAACAAGGGCGCACATGTAAGTAGTTCTTTCGTAGATTATGGTGAACTTGTGTGTGTTGTAGCAGTGCTTTGCCATTGAGAACGAGGTAGCATGCTAGCGTTAGCATGCTAACGGTTGCGGTTAGCTAGCTTGTTTCGGCTAGTGACGTAGAAAGCCATGCAGAGTTTGACCAGCTCACCCAGAGACTGAAGGCAGGACACATTCAGAAACCGTATCTCACTCTAAACAGCATGGATGGATTTTTTTCAAAGTTTGTATGCGTGTGGAAGCACCAGAGACACAAAATAACACCCCAAATCCCAGAAAAAGTGATTTTTTTCATAATATGGGCACTTTAATGGAGCGTTTCCATGCATTTTTGATTTTGAAGGACTATTTAAACATCTTGGGGGAAAATTCAACTTAATTGCTTTGTTTCTGAGAATCACCATTGCTGCTCCGATGCCTTGAGAATGTAAGACTGATTTCGGTAAATGGTCAATATCTTGACAGAAGTTAATTATTTTTCAAATGAAAGCTGCTGTGTAGTACTATACAGCAGCACAAGTAATCCACCTTGTGGGTAATTGTGTTTTTTTTAAAGCTACATTGTGTAAGAATTTCTCCCATCTAGCAGTGAAATTGTATATGACAACCAACTGAATATTACTTTCTAGCACTTCCTCCCACGGTGGCCGAACCCAAAATCAGCTCTTAGTATCTCCATCGTTTACACGCAGCTGTTCTAGCCACTCCAATATTAACTTTGGTCTTGTTGCTTTGCCTGTCGCGTTGTCGTTTTAATTCTCTTTTTCGCTTCCCTGGCGAGTAATCTCCCCCTTGCATTCGTCACAGTGTCAATAGGTGTAAGAGGGCGAAATGCGGAGGTATGTCTCTCTTTGGCTAATGTATTTTAAAGATGGAGGTGCTGGCTGCTGTCATTCGAGCGAGTAGCTCCTATGCAGTGGTGGAATGTAACGAAGTACAAATACTTTGTTACTGTACTTACTGTCCACTACATTTCTACAACGTTCCGTTACATTTTCTGATCAGTTTTTCCCCTGCTAAAACGTCTTCCTGACCGTTTGTAGTCCGCAGGGAAGCCTTCAGCAGCGGCTGTCCGGCTCCCGGTGCCGCTCGCGATATGACGAATCCCACTATGGCCATGCCAAGACCCGCCCTTCAATAGCATTTATTGGCCAGGCGCGTACCGCTGCTCCTGTTACTGCTGCTGCTCCCGATACTCTGCTTGGTCATATGTGAAGCATCCGTTCACATAGGGTTAATATACAACCCATATATCTATCTTAAAAACACTCCCGGTCCTCCTCAGCTGCGAAACCATGTACTTGTTGTCCAAGCCCATGTGTTCTCGCTAGATAAATGTGTGCAGCATTCACTGTCCCGTGGGAAATAATGCAAAGTCGAGCTTCAAGCAGATCACCCTGATAGATAACCAGAATTGTAAGTCAGAATGTAAACTGGGCCACAGATGGTAAGCACAATTACATTAACCTAAAAGTTAATTAACTTAATTAAAATGCCACAGCCCATATAGTTTATTTTAATTATTAGAATATAGACATTAAGAGAATAATTTGTTATGCAAGTACTTTTACTTTTAATACTTAAAGTACATTTAAAATCAGATACTTTTTACTTTTACTTAAGTAGGGTTTTCATTGTTGTACTTTTACTTTTACTAAAGTAAATATATCTCTGGTTATTTGTACTTTTACTTAAGTACTGAGATTCAGTACTTCCTCCACCACTGCTCCTATGTATTCTGAATGATTCTGAATGTCAGATTCTATGCTTAGGAGAATACTTTGATTAGTTGGTGGAAGTAATTACACATGAATGAGCACATATTTGTGAAAGAACAAAGGTTTTTTTGCTAAGAATCAACTCAAAATTACACAATGTAGGTTTAAAGACTGCTAACAACAGACAAATTTAATATAACAACATTGCATCAGCTTTCAAATACATACATTCTGTCATTTTAGGTAGTTCTGATCACTCTTTGTTCAAGTATTGATTTTTCTGATAAGTTTGTTTTTTATTAGTTGGTTAATGCTATAAAACTGGGCTGAAACGTCATCATTGACAGCTGAGATTGACTCGCGGTGTATGGGCCGCACTTGCACTTGGTCGTGCAGGTGTATGGGCCGCATTTCGATAACGTAGCTTCACTGCCCAATCACTACTACTACTATATTGACGACATTTCACTTCCGGGATTATTCAGGTGCCGCCGGAAATTCCGCCGGATGGCCCTCGTTTCGGCCAGATGTCCGTCCCCTTCCTCTTTCTTTGTGTTGGTGTTCTAACCTCTGGTGGATTTGTAAGGACTATGGTTAACCGCTCCTCAGATCTCTGCAGGATAAATCCAGACAGCTAGCTAGACTATCTGTCCAATCTGAGTTTTCTGTTGCACGACTAAAACTACTTTTGAACGTACACATGTTACACCAAAACAAGTTCCTTCCTGAGGCTATTTAGCAGAGGCACCGTGGCTCTGTACAGTGCTTAGAGCCGCTCAGGACGATTGTGATTGCTTTAAAGAAATGCCAATAAACCAGAGCATGTTTTTCTCCCATCCCGGGAATGCTGTGTGGACTAGCCAGACCTTCCTCCGCAGTGCTGTGGAGGAAGGTCTGGCAATGTGAGACTACTACTGCGCAGAATCTGGCTGCAAAATGACAGGATGGCAGCGCCCGTGTCCGGGGGATTTTGGCTCCTCCTTTGGACAGTGGGAGGAAGTTGAAACTAGGGGCGGGAATCACCAGAGGCCCAAGGATACAATGTCATCACGATACTTACGTATGTCATGGTACAATATGATTGCAATTTTAAACATAATGTGATACTCTGCAAATTATTACCTTTATTCCAACTTTAAATTATGTCCCCAAAGGAAAACATTGTCACCATCTGTTTAATCAAAGAGATAAACCATTTAGTGGACTGAAAAAGCAATTGATTGTAATATTCTAGTACCAAAAAGTTTCATTCTCATGTGCAATTTCTATAACAAAAGATCAATACTTGGCCGTCGGTGTATTGATACCACGTAAAATATCGCGATACTATGCCGTACTGATTTTTCCCCACCCATAGTGGAGACGCATCATCCATCTTTATATACGGTTTATGATTTGACAAATGAGGTGATCCAAAGGTCATATTTTCAGACTGGATATGTTGTGACTTGCTTTATCACAAATGCCAAATGTATACTTCTGAATGTAAACACACGTTCCACTTTCACTTTGGATGTCTATAAAAAATAGAATTCCCCCAGGTCCTCTATTTCCATATATAACGATAGATCAGTCTGAGTTTCTCCCTTGTTGCCTCCTCTGCCGTTGCTTCCTGAGGTGTGCGTTCATCATCACCCATTGTGAGCGGGACTCAGACAGAACACCCTCGCCTCCTCCTCCCCCCGAGAGAATGAGGGAATGATTCGGTGGAGGTGCGTGATGGCGGGGGGGTGCAGCATGAAAGAAACATCAGAGAAATCCCTCCATGATGCCATGTTTCATCCCGCAGCGCGCACACACACACACACACACACACACACACGCACACACGCAGTGCGATACAGGGGCACCGGGCGGACACCTGTAGCTCCCCGCAGAGCAATGAACTCTGGGAGGAATGGAGACGCCGACTGTTAGAAAGATTGATACAAAGAGGAGAAAATGGCCCTTATATACGGCTTTGTACAACGGTTATAGCAACGAGGGGAGTTGAGGACACTGAATCCAGGACACATCAGCAGCCTTGTGTGTGTGTGTGTGTGTGTGTGTGTGTGTGTGTGTGTGTGTGTGTGTGTGTCATGCTTTTAAAGCTTTATTTGGCTCGTTTGTATTATTAGTTTCATTCATTTCTTTTTATTTATTCCCCCGGTACATTTATATTTCTCTGAATAATTGCAAATACCAGTTGAGCATGATTAGCATAAACACAGAGCTCTCACATTAGCATAATGTACTGTAAGACAAAAAGTAACCTAAAGAAAACAAGTAGAGCAGCTAAGGACACAATGCACGTACAGCACGTCAGATAAAAAGTCCTCTTTTCTCCGCCTGTAAAAGTTTAATTTCACTGCTGCTTTTTCGACCCGACCTTGGGGGAAATGTGATGTACAGAGAAGTGTGGAAAAAGTCTGTTAGTGACTCATGTGCCTGTTTTACACGGTTCATACGTGCTGCTGAGGATAAAGGTGGATCACAGGTCACATCTTCTGCAGAACGAGGCTGTTCACTAACTCTGCTCATTAACTCCATCACAAGGACTTTTTAAAAACTTTTATTCCTTCAAGAAGAGTTTGCTGTTTTATATTCATACAGCCGAACAGCCAAACCACATTCATCTATTGCTGCTGTTAAAAAGCCTTGCTAAAGGGGGACTTGTCAGCAGTTTGTGAAGGAGGATTTTCCCATTTGGTGTCTGGCTTTGAATCAGTACGCTTCTGAATGCAAGCGAGGTTGTGCTCAACGCTTCATTAATAGATTGTATTGGTCACTTAGGGGCAGACAAACTCTGTAACAAGCTGGCAGACATACAACCCTCATCACCTTTTAATGTTGTTATGGCTGATAAAGCAGATTTTTGTCTCTTTCCACACCCAGCAGACACAGAGCAACATTATCATTTGATGTAATAACCCTAACTCAAGGTCCACTTATTAGCTTTTTTTCTTTTTCTCAACTTATATTTTGCTCAGGTGTCATCAAAATCCGAATACTTTATTGATCCCTTCAGGGAAATTGTTTAGTTGCAGTTGCTCACAGTCAAATTCTTCACTGTTGCGCCAAAATATGATGTTAAATCAAGCCCTTGAGTGTAATATTGCGATTATACAACGGTTACCAACAAAATAAAAGTTAGAATCAAACTGTCCTCATTGTGGGGCAATTCGCTCTCAAAATAAATAAAAAAAGCAACAGAGACGATTTCTAGTCCCTCCCTGTTTGGTCAGCCAGTCAACTTAAGCTAACGTTAGCTTTGTAGAGTTCGTGGGATTTCCCAAACTGAATAATTACTGCAAATATAAACACCAAACTGCTTTGCTAGCTATATCCTGTTATAACTAAGATATCTGCTGAAAAAAGGTAACACTTTACAATAAGGTACACAAAAAAGTAGGTAGTTAATGGTTAACCATAGACTGTTAATATTAATGGACAAAGCATCCGGTTTGGTGAAGTGCTGCAAATGCTGAAGTGCCTTAAACCTGTATTCTGTCTGAATTCCAGCAGGGGGCGATACGTGCGGTTGCAAAAGGAGGTCTGTTTCTGTAGAAGACTATGAGAATGTGACCTACTTCTCACTTGATTTATCACCTCAGTAAACATTTTCATAATGAGTTTATGGTCTCAATCACTAGTTTTAAGTCTTCTGCAACACAGAATGATGTTCATTTTTTGAATTATGGTCTCGTTGATTTTAAAATCGGCGATAAAGCAGGAGGTGTTTTAGGGCGTGGCTATGATGTGATTGCCAGTGAAAATGTGTAACGTAACGTGGCTCCTCCCTCATTCCTCCCTCTAGTCTAAAATCGTAACATCCGCAACCAGGATGGCTGCGCCCGTAACAGCAAAGTCGACGACCCATAGCAGATTTCCACAAACCAATGGGTTTGCCATTAGGGAAATCTGTTCATGGGATTTATAGTAAGAAAAAGAATAGACGTCACGGTTCTCAAATTATATATTATAATAATGATATTCACAAAACATTGACAAAGTACAGTGGCACTCATACGTTTATGAACCCATGCTAAAGTTCAACCTAATGTATCGTAAATAAATAAATGTTCTTCCTTAAAATACAGGGGGTATAAGTTATAGGGGCCCTATGTTAAATTCCCATAGAGGCAGGCAGATTTTTATTTTTAAAGGCCAGTTATTTCATGGATCCAGGATACTATGCGTCCTAATAAATAAATTAAAATAGCCCCACATCATCACATACCCTTCACCATACCTAGAGATTAGCATGGGATACTTTCCATAAGATCATCTCTCAATGCAAATCAAACCAGCTATTAGGCTAACTGACATAAAACCATGCTAATCTCTAGGTATGGTGAAGGGTATGTGATGATGTGGGGCTATTTTAATTCCAAAGACCAAGGGAACTTTATCAGGATGCATATTATCCTGGATACTATGATACTATAACAATGGAGGATTTTTACAACCTGATCATCTGACTGCTCCAACAGGCCACCAAGGCCTTCGATATGAGCTTGCCAATCAAGAGTTAGTCTTTCTAAAAATATGGAAACCGCTTCTTGACAAATGGTCAATGACCCAGCAGGTGTGAATTGATTTACATACCTCATGTGCCTGAGTAGACATGACAAGTTGTTATCCTTAGTGTATCCCTACTTTTTCTTTTTCCTGAATCACTGTTGTTGCCATGTTAGTTCATAGTTTTTGTCCCCCCCCCTCTGTTCTGCCTTTCTTCTCATGCCCAGTATAACATCCATTAGTTTTGTAATGTGTATGTATATGCATATATATCTACATCTTGTGTGTGTGTGTGTGTGTGTATGTAAGTTTACAGAGTGTGTATGTATATGGATGTACGTATATTATGTGTTTGTGTGTATGTGTGTATGCGGCTGTGTGGGTGTGCATGTATATATGTGTACATTTATAGGGGGAGGGGGACCTTCCCGTCACAATTTAACTACTCCCTTATGGTTTTGGTTGCTGCCTGTTCCATTACTAGCACTCTTTTGAATATGTATCGATCTTTGTACTTGCTTATCTGGACATTTCTTATGTTGCCACCTTGTTTTACATAAGGTGCTACTGGTGCAATGTATGTAATACTTGTCCTGAAAAAACTCAATAAAATGATTGAAAAAAATAAAATAAACCCAAATTATTCTATAAGACGTATCAACTGGGTAACTCTTGGCCAAGAAAGCTGGAGATGTCAGCGTATTATTGGATGGTTGGAGCAACTTTGTGTCTGAGTCTATTTATGCCGTTATTCCGCTAACATTTGAAAGTGTCAATCCGTGGGCGGCGTGCGAAATACTGTTCATGTGCATCAATTTCTATGAGAAGATGTTTTTGAATGTGTGTGTGTGTGTGTGTGTGTGTGTTTGTGTGTGTATATTTATGTTGTTGTTTGTGTGAGTCTAAGCCAGGCGGTGGGAGTGCGTGAGTGTTCGGTGTCAGTGAGTTCAGAGCTAAAAGTGAGGCGAAAAGTCAATGTAGGGGAGGATGCAGGTCTGAAGTTATATAATGTTGACTGCTCTGTGCGAGCCTCAAGCTGCATCTATAAATGCAAACTTGTTGTACAGTATCTAATTTAAATACACTGTAACTGGGTGATTGACAGCCTTATATGCAGCTCCCACAGTGAAAAAAGAGGGCACATAGTCTTTTTACCATTTCTGTGAAATTTTCTCACGTCCCTCTTGTGGTATTTCTCCATACAGATAGTTTTGGCTTTGTTTGTCCAGGTTTAAAGATATCTCTCTCTGAGGTTTCTGCCTCCACTCCAACCACGACTTCACTCCAGCAGCAAAATGTAAGCATCCATCTGTTCAATCCAGATCCACTCCGGTCTTAGATACAAAAGGCCACGGAAAGGACAGGCAGTTTCTGAGAAAGTAGTTTTCAAGTCTATGAGGAAAGGGCTTCGGGCCTCATTCTCCAATATCCAATAAAGTTTTTTTCTTGTTCCTAAGTCCTAAGAACAGTCTACGTCAGATTCATGACGTGTTGTTAAACCGCAGAATTGTTTGCATGTGTGTTCGTATAATGATGAATCCCATTGTCCTTGTAAATTCGAAGCACGTGCCAGTTAGTGTCCTAGTTAGTGTAGGGAAACATCCCGCCCAGGCAAAAAAAAAGCAGAGGAGGGTGTGTGTGTGTGTGTGTGTGTGGGGGGGGGGGGGGTTTGATCATGCACAACAAAACAAAATATGCTATAATGAAATCCCCCTTCCAATACCATGGATATAGAGCCACTGGTGCCGGCGTCCCGGAGCTCTGTAGCAGCTAAATACAACCAGCAACTGCCGCTCTGATTTTATCGTTCTATGGCACTTTAGGCTGTTCACGTTAAAGCACTTTACTTAGTTTAAAATACTTCTATTCTAGGTATTTAACAGGGGTTCTCAAACACATCACTCAAATGTCCGCATCTGATTTTTATTCCAGGTCAAAGGTCCGGAACAATTGGCAGTAACAAAAAAACATTCAGTCCGTTTTTTGAGTGATATCCACATAATATATATGGGGAACATTAATGACACTTTACTTCCGGAACCAGCAGCGCCAAAAATGCCCCCCCTTACTGCTGTGAATGTAAACGCACTGACTGTTATTTTTAGATGGAGAGGGTGATGATGTGAGACAAAGATCCCCAGCCAGAATCACACTGACACATGTTGTAGTTGTATACTAGACACCGTAAAACCACTCTTCACAGTTTTAAACTTAAAAATAAAAAAACTACAGAAGTAACTTTAGAATAGAAAAAACAAAAACAGGTATAGCTTGCTGTCCGTGTCTTTTTGAAAAAAACGCAGATCTTTGCAGCTTTAATGTTATGATCCAGATGGAACACAAAACCCATGCAGGAGCTTATTTTTACTGGAAGCTCTGGTCTTAAATCCTGCCGTCAGCCGCAGACACAGAATCTGGGCGAGACTCTATCACTTCCCCTTTTGCACACACACACACACACACACACACACACACACACACACACACACACACACACACACACACACACACACACACACACACACACACACACACAGAAACCCACAATTTTCCCAGAGGTGCTACACAATAACATAGTATAATTATGTTGAATCCCTGTCAGTGGCCTGGTGCAACCCAATAATCCTCCCATTCTGGCTGCAGTTCCTGACTTTCTGCCACAGATCCTCTCAGAGCAGAGCCACAGGAATATCAATAACCGAGGGGATTCAGCAGGTATCTGTCCTCCGCTCTGACACTGATTCACCAATACCTTCCATGCGAATGAGGTCAGTGCAGGTACGGCGTCCATTGAGCCCCGGTGCATGCTCCGTACCATGTAGCTGTGATAGATTAAAACGCATTATGTTATCTATAGGTACTGTATGATGCGTTCGAAATGGCTAAGAAAATTGTGCCAAGACATTGTGCTAGAACAAACACTGGGGAGGTAATATGATGGAGAGGGGATGTGCGACATTCTCAAGGCCAAAAATGAAAGATTTAGGTGCTCCCTACCAAATGTTTTAAGGGTTACTCTATAGGTTGATGAGAAGAAAGCATCACACTAGGGCTGGGACGATTTGTCGACGCAGTCGTCATTGATTACGTAAATGCGTCGACACAAATAATTTGCGTCAACGCGTCACTAAATAAAATAAATAAATAAAAACTTACCTACGTAATGCGGAACTACTGTTAGATACGTGGGTTCTAGGGACACCTAATCTGTAGCCCTGCCTTAGCTCTGAAGCTAGGCGAGCTCCTCCGCCTACTTGCAGTTTTTTGTCAGGTCGACGGTCCAGTGAGTGAGTCAGAGATAGCAGCACGAAAGGACAAGTGCGGCGATTGGTGGCGACCCACAAGAGTTAGAGGACCCGCCGGCCTCTTTAAAGGAACACGGCAACTTATTGGGACTTTAGCTTATTCACCATATCCCCCAGAGTTAGATAAGTCTATACATACCCTTCTCATCTCCGTGCGTGTTGTAACTCTGTCCGACGGTTCCACCGTTAGCCTAGCTTAGCACAGATCCTGGAGGTAAACCGCTCCATCTAGCCTACTGCTCCCAATAAGTGACAAAATAATGGCAACATTTTCCTATTTACATGTTGTGATTTGTAGAGTCACAGCGTGTACAAATAACAAGGTCACATGACACACAGCCATCTTCTAACCGTATACAAACTGGGAACTATATTCTCAGAAAGGCGAAGCACTGCTACTTCAGCTACTTGGGCGGAGTGATTTGCTAGCAGCACACGAGAAGCCCCAAGTTTTTTTTTTTTTTTTTTTTTAAATGGTCAAATTTATATTTCTATACAGACATTGTTTTTTTTCTCTCTCATTCACTTTAAGGGTTAAAGTTGAATTAGATACATTTAAATAATGTAACAAAATGCTTGGTTTGGTTGGTTAAAAAAAGAAAAGAATGTAGTGTGCCAGCAGGGAATGCTGTGAATGAATGAAATGTTTTGACGATTGGCAGGGCCAAAAATAACATAGGCAGAAATCACTCCATGTGTCAGACACACACACACACACACACACACACACACACACACACACGCACGCACGCACGCACGCACGCACGCACGCACGCACGCACGCACGTACACACATATACGTACACACACGCACACACACACATACATACACACATGCACGCACGTACACACACATACGTACACACACAGACACACACACACACACACACACCCACGCATGCATGCACATACACTCATACGTACACACACACACACACACACACACACACATACACACGTACACGCGCACACGTACACACGCTCGCACATACGCACACACGCTCGCACACACACACACACACACACACGCACACACAGACACACACACACACACACACAGACACACGTGTACACACACACACACGCACATACACACACATACGTGCACACACGCACACACGTACACACGCACACACGCTCGCACACACACACACAGACACACACACGTGCACACACACACACGCACACACACGTACGCACACACACACGTACACATGTACACACACACACACACACACACACACAGACACACACACACGCACACACACGTACGCACACACACACGTACACATGTACACACACACACACACACACACACGCGTACGCACAGACACGCACACACGGAAGAGATGGATCTTGGCAGCTTGCTCAGTGGAAAATAGTTTCAACCTTCCCAAAAGCCGTTTCTGCATTTTCTCCTCTCCATCCTCTGTTTTATCTCTTTGGCTTCTTACTTGTCATCCTTTCTCTCTTTTCTTCTTTCCTTTTTTTTATTTTTACAAATTTATTTTCATTTCACAAATCCACCACATCATCTAGCCTACACTTCGTTGCTCTCTTTTCTTTTCTTCTCAGCCCATATCTTTCTTTCTCTACACTTCTCTTATAAACAAAGAGGATTCTGTCTCTCTGGCTCATGTCTGTTTCACACGTCAGAGCAGACCTGCAGAGTCTGGTGAGTATGACCACACACACACACACACACACGGAACATGCACAGGCGTTCAGGTATTACAAACATGTCAGTGAGGAGGAAGTTAAATGCATCCATCTCCCAGCAGCACGCTGGTTTTCTGCCTGTGTGTTTAGCTGTGAACTGCTGTGGGCTCAGATAGTCCGCTGGATTATCTGCAGACTATAGGACAGTTGTGCTTTAAGTTATTATTTAATTTAATAATTATTCATATGGTATTAATTATAAGCGTGACCCCGGACTCATTCATATATTTCAGGGCAAATGCATACATATAATACACAGCGGGGAAAAAAAGATATGCAACAACAAAATGATCAGGAACTACTGTAAAACATGAAAAAAGAAAATGTACAACTGACCTAATGTTCTTATAAATGGTCACAGAGTTTGACATTCGACGATTGTGCCAAAAGCAATTGAGAAAAACTGTGAAACCATACCAACGTTGCTCTGTTCTAGGACAGCCTCCCATCATGAACTGTGAACTCTCGCTGTGTGACCCCTCTGTGCACACTCTCCTGCCATTCAAAGTTTGATTGCTCACAAGAGCAGCCAGGCGCAGAGTCCCAGTAGGAGAAGTCGGACTGCCAGTACGACTAATGACTATCAGTTGACTGATTCTTTTCTGTAGACAGACAGACGCAGGCATTTGTATTCAGTGGACAATGAGCTGAGTGACTGTCCTCTGTGTTTGGGACCATGTGAGTCTCAGCTGATGCCAGCTCGGGCTGAGCTGCGAGTTTTCAAAAAAGGGAAAAAATGGGCAGCTGGCGATCCTCATACTTTTTCGACTGATTTTCCAGCCTGATGTCTGATGGGAAAACAGATAGGACGGTATGTGGCGAAGCAGATGAGCCAGGATTTACAGTCAAGAAGTCAACTTCTTTTCACTTTCCCCAGAAAGAGCGCCAAAATGTGACGAACCTGATTAGTTGTTAGTTTTTTTTTAGGCTCGTGTTATTTGGATGTTAACCGAACATGGACAAAAAAAGAGTTCACGTAGAATGCTTACTGTAAGCTTAGATTCTGGGAAAAGTCATTCTGGCAGGGCTTCTGGCCAATGACCTTTGGCCACCAAGGTTTTCGTAAAGATATACACTGAACAAAATTATAAACACAACACTTTTGTTTTTGCCCCCATTTTTCATGAGCTGAACTCAAAGATCTAAGACTTTTTCTATGTACACAAAAGGCTTATTTCTCTCAAATATTATTAACAAATCTGTCTAAATCTGTGTTAGTGAGCCGAGATAATCCATCCACCTCACAGGTGTGGCATATCAAGATGCTGATTAGACAGCATGATTATTGCACAGGTGTGCCTTAGGCTGGCCACAATAAAAGGCCATTCTAAAATGTGCAGTTTTACTGTATTTTTTGGGCATTTTAGGCCTTTATTACATAGGACAGCTGGAGATGTGAAGTGTAAAAAAGAGAGAGAGAGGGGGAATAACATGCAGCAAAGGGCCGCAGGTGGGAATCGAACCTGCGGCCGCTGTGACAAGGGCTGAGCCTTTGCACATGGGGCGCACGCTCTACTACGTAAGCTGTCCAGGCGCCCCAACGGCAGGCATTTAAAAAAAAACAAAAAAACACAGGTGATTGGATGAACAACCTGTCGATCACGTCCGCCATTGTTGTTTTGAACGAAGAGTCGTGGCTGACACACACACACACACACACACACACACACACACACACACACACACACACACACACACACACACCCCTAAACCACGCCCGTACCTGCTGCATAGCCAGCTCTTAATACAGCCACAGTGGTCAGTGTCAAGATAGTCTGGATCGAGGACAATTCATTTACTGGATAATCGCCGAAACATCTGTCGCAGCTGGATCTTCCACAGGATGTCCCTCGCCTTGCAAAACTGTTGGTTGCGGGAAACAACAACAGACTTCGAGCTAGCAAGCTACACGCTCAAAATGGCAACTTTTAAAGAAACTTGGATGGTGCAACTAGGCAGGCCTGCTTGGTTCTTTCTGGGAACGATTTTAAAGATTCACAAAGAATATGTTGAGGTCATTTTCTCTCTAACTGGGACGTTTTGGGACCGATTGCTGTGGACCAAGTACACTAAGAGCAAATTACGTTTAATCATGTATCCAGTTAATTTAAATAGCTCACGTTACTGTATTGTGTCAACAGTTAACTTCATTTAATATTGTATGTGGCGTTTTCTTTAGCGGGGTGCAAATATTCCACCAAAACAAGTTCCTTCCCGAGACTATTTAGCAGAGCCACCGTCGCTGCGTCCGGATCTTAGCGCCGCCCAAGACGATTGTGATTGGTTTGGGTTTGCAGCGTGAACAGAAGACTTTTGCAAAATGACCCGAGGCATTTGGACATGTATCCACATCAGTGTGGACATGGCCTCAGGGAGTGTGGAGGACAGAGAGAGATTGAGAAAGACAAATGGAGAGAGGAAAGGGAACGACTGAGGAGTGAGGATTTGATGAATGTGGAGACAAAGTGAGCCGGCGTCGTTTGGCCAAGGAGCTCTTCGAGCAGCCAGCTGTTTCTCGTGGCACGTTTACCCTCTCGTTTATTTTTAATCCATCACCGGAGCCTCAGAGGCCTCACCTCGAGGAAAGGTCAGTGAGGAAAGAGAAGGAAGGACGGAGGAAAAAGGTGAAGTTAGGAAGGAGGCAGTTGACATGACGTACTCACTTCTTCCACCCCGTGTAACACGTGTTTTATTTCTAGTACATTTCCATCCTCTTCTGTTTGTGTGACTTTTCTATTTTTAGTATTCCATTTGCTCATTTCAACCTCTCCTCTCCCCCGCCTCTGAATTTCTTCCTCTCCTCTTCGCTCTTCCTCTCCTTTGCTCTCCCCCTCTTCTTTCTCCTCTGCTCTCCTGGGGTCTCATTTATAAAACTGTGCGTAGGATCCTTACTGAAAGTGTACATACGGCCAAAAGCCAAAAATGGCATACGGCAAAAACAATTCCGATTTATAAAACTGTGCGTACGCACATCGTTCTAAATCACAGATTACCCACAAGTGTGCGTACGTGAATCAGCCTCTTATCCCGCCCTGTACACGCCCATTTTTAACCATAACTAGTCAATGCAAAGCACCTCATGAATGCTGATCAGTATGTTAGTGACCCTGGCAGTTGTTCTTTCGTTACGTGACGACAGGCTGGGAAAAAGCAAAAAACTTCTCAGACGCTCTGAAATTACTGCAAATTGAATTATAATTTGGGCCTGTTCTCGCACAGTGTAGGGAAACCTGATGTATAGACTACCTTTATTAATAATACCATCCAAAACCACTCGGGGACAGCTTCGATATACCACACCTATATGATAAGATTTAACAGAACTACTGTATATATTATATCCAAACAAGCCTTAGTGATAAAGTTGAAGATTATACAGTATATAATATTTATATAAAACACTTAGCTGTCTGCCATTTACTGCTGGAAAAAGCTGTATTTGGACCGGTCTGGCACAGTTCCGGCGCGTTGCCCTCTCTACTGGACCCAATTCACTACATAGATCCAAGAGCACATCTTTAGGGAATTTAAATCGGCATGTTAGCCAGTCATCGTCATGGTCCCTGAAGTCTTTTTCTCTCCCGATTCTTCCGTTGGGGTTTACTACTCATGCAGTGCCAGCAGTGCCATCATGCAGCATTACGCACGGGCAGTATTTGTATATCTACAACAATTTGTGATTGTTAACACCTTGCCAAAAATCACAGCATCAACTAGTAGTATCCCCACACCGAGATACAATTAAGTGGACATTAAGTGTAACGACTGCATGAGAGCTTCACGTCTGTATTCCCAGACTTTGACATTCGATGATATATGCACAGTATTAAAGACAGAAATTTAGTTATTTACACTGTGTTCTGCCGTTATCTAATGGTAGGGTATTTGATGCTATCCTGTATTCCTTGGAGTCGGGCCATCCCCTCCTCCTGCGCTCCGTAGTGGACAATGTGATGGAGAGATTAAATATTAAGAAGGAATTTTTATTTAAGATTTGAGTTGGAGGTGTTTATGGATCAATTATCACTCAGTACAAGCCCAAATAACACTGCTGGATTTAATCTTCATGACAACGTTGGATGATATGGAGTGAAAAAATGTGCGTGAGGCATCAATACTTGAACATATTACGAGTAATCGTTATTCCAAAATGTACTTTCTGCAGTCTGACTTCAGTTCACCACCTCACCATCTGCGTCGGCAATTCCTATTTTGTCTCCAAAATGTGCGTACACATGGGGCAGAGTTTGCGTGGAGGACCGCACATTCTCCCGTCAAGTTCATTTTTTTATAAATCACAACCTTTACGTGGGAAGTGGTGTACGCACATTTTCAGCCCCGTTTTGTGTGTACACCACGTTTATAAAGGAGACCCCTGTTCTTTCCTCTCCCTCTTCTCCTCCTCTCCCTCTTCCTCTAGTATCTCTCCTCTCCCTCTTCCTCATCTGCTCTCATTTCTCCTCTCCTCTTCTCTCTTAATTATTGATCAAGAAAGCACATTTTTATTTGCTTTTTTTTAGGATTTTCGTTTTTTGACTTGTTTTGATTATATAATAAAGGGTATTTGAAAAGGGGCTCCTTTAATCTCTCCTCTTCCTCTCCTCTCCTTTGCTCTCCCCCTCCTCTTTCCTTTTCTCCTCTCGTCCTCCTCTGTGGGGGCGGATGGAGAGTTGGTGGTTACATTTTTGATGAAGAAAGTACATTTGTATTTGTTTGACAGGTTTTGTTGTGTGTTTTTCTGTATTTTCATTTAAGTTTTTTTTTTTACTTGTTTTAGATTGTGTTTCTTCTTTGAAAATGGTCCAATAAAGGGACTTTTAAAAACCCCAAAACCTCTTCCTCTAGTAATTTCTCCCCTCCTCTTCCTCTAACCTTCCCATTTTTTTTCTTCCTCTCCTCTCAGACACTAGGAGGTACTCGAGGCAAAAGTCTTCGAAATGGAATTGCTGTCACCTCCAATTTAACTCAAGTACTTTCCGAAATCCAATCTTACTTCCCCATAGTTACTTTCTTTCTTTCTTTCCCTTTAATCCGCTGGATATTCTTGTTCAGAATTTTAAGTGGGCTCAGACTTTCTCAGCGTGCTATCTCTGTTTATTTCTGCATTCTCTCTGAAGGCCATACGGATGGAGTGAACATTTTCTCTCTCTTTCTGTTGCTCAGGGCTTCTCAGAGTTGGAGTAAAGTACATTTGTAGCAGTGTGATTAAACTCCCAGAACAAGAGTGGAAGTTTACTATGCAGCAGCTCAACCCAGCTCACTATGACTCCCTTTTAAGATCGGAAGTCTTTAAACAACAAATCAAATAGGCTTGGGGAATTTTGGGGGGTTAGTCAGACACATAATATTGCCTTGAATATAAAAACTTACTGTAATACACTGATTTACTGATAAAACACACTTTTACAAAATTATGTAAGGGAATAAATAGTTGCCAATTTGTTATATGACAAACTATAATTTGCGGGCCCCACTGCACTAACTCTGAGGACCCCCTATGGGTTAGGGTTAGGTATAGTTTGTAGTTTCTGGTTTTTGAGCTGAAACTTCAGGACTCCAAACTGCTGCAACCAACTTCCGCAGAATGCAGAAACCGTTAACTGGATGTCGCGCTGCCTTCGGCGCTTGTCAACTTCAAAGGTTAAGCCGGGAGAAAAGTCGCTGCGTCTCCGCATTCTGAGACATTTCTCTTGACTTTGAAGGTGACAGCCACTGAGGGCGGTGTGACATTCAAGTTATTATGATACCCTGTGGAAATGGAGGATAAATACTCTGCTGTAGTTTCAAATGCTGTCAGTAATTACTTTTACATGCACAAATCATTCCGGTTTCTGCCCTTATTCGAAAAAACAAGTTTCAGACTAAGCTGTTGACGTGGCTAATGAAAATCGATATTCCACTAATATTCTTGTTTACATGTAGCCTTGCAAAAAAGGATTTCTTTTTTTTTTTTTTTTAAGTTTACCGCCAGTGGAGCACTTGTTGGGCTGTTCAAACACAGCCTTCGCTATTTTATTCCTTCGACCACCTTCTTGAAAAGGTTGGCATTGCGGTGTTTGCATGTCCAAAAACCTGATCTAAATCTTTCATCATGTTTAGAAGTACGTGTGTTTCTCCCCTTCGGACTGGGAATGTTGTCTTTTTCTTTTGGGCATGATGAAATTGGATACACTTTAGGGCCCTATCTTGCACCCGGCGCAGCGCAAAGCCCGACGCAAGTGTCTTTGCTAGTTTAAGACCGACGCAGTTGTCAATTTCCCGTCCAGTGCCTGCGTCGTTTAAATAGCAAATGCCCCTACTCCCACCTGTGCGCCCATGGGTGTGCTGGTCTTACAGGGAGGTGTGTTCAGGTGCACTCTTGGCGTATTGCTATCTTGAGGCATCTAGAAGTGATCGCGCCATTGACCAACAAAAACCTGGTCTAAAGTCAATAGCGCAGCATTTCATTGTTATTTTAACAGCGCATTAGTAAAATGTGCCTGGACTTGTGTACAGCGCGTGCACCCTATGCTACACACACAGGGACGCACAGCAGCACACAAACATGCAGAAGATTAAAAATAAAAAATATTACAAGGTGAAATAATATTATATGATCTGCTAGCATGCTTTCACTTCACACACGATCAGATCAGTTTCTTCTCCTGAAAATCTCTCCTTCCTGCTCAGTAAATCCTCCATCATAATAGCAATGCTCCAAGGTCCAAACGCGCCTGGCTTTTAAAGGGAATGGGAGATGATCTCTGATTGGTTTATTGCATGTTACGCCCAAAACACACCTCTGATTAATGAAGACACTAAGTACAACCCTTTTGAACCATGCGCCCACACAAAAGTGGATTTGTACACGCTCTAAACGCACCTGCGCCATGCGCTTCACGCCGTGCGCTTAGATCATTAAAATAGGAATAAGACTTGGACTCAGAGGAAACTCCATCACCAGATGAAGTTGATGTATTCGGCAGCTTCTGCAACTTCTTTGTTGGTATAGCTTCGAGGCGACATTTTATATTGCCTTCACTGTTGGAAAGAAGTCATCTACAAACATTACAGGCTTGCATTTAGTCTTTCTTATTGTATTAACTTTTCAGGCTGGTTCCAGACCTGTGAATTGCCACTCAATCCCCTATTTGTTCAGTGATTCAAATCTAGTGCTGCGTTCATTGACTGGCTGTTCCCCAGTTAATATAAAATTATACTACCGCCTTTCTGATCTTTTCTGTCAGAGCCAGAAAACCAGCATCAGAAAAATGGCCACAAAAACAGTGACAAACGTAACATATTTTTTTCTACCTTCTCACAGACAGAAAATAGCTTGCATGAACATGTTATTAAGCTGGAAGATTTAAGTGAAACTAAATGGCAATTTAGTATCAGGCCAAGTTTATAAATTTTTCTGTACATTCAACAGCTACATAAAAAGCTAACTGTACAGTATATTAAAACATTAAAGTTCCAACTGTGAAGGAACGTTTGTTTTTTTGTACAGAAATAGATTTCACATAGGATGTACAGCAGTCATACAGGATAAGGTAAACAAGATTAAAGCCACAATCGTACAGCTGCTGACTAGTGTCTTTTATATATGATATTAAGCCCTGTGTGTGTGTGTGTGTGTGTGTGTGTGTGTGTGTGTGTGTGTGTGTGTGTGTGTGTGTATGTGTGTGTGTGTGTTCTTGTTTAACTATATTCGTGGGGTCCGAAAAACGGGAATACAGTATACTTGTGGGGTCCGGACAGCTTTGTGGGGCCAAAATGCTGGACCCCACAACTTTAAAGGTCTGTTTGAGGGTTAAGACTTGGTTTTAGGATTAGGGTTAGAATTAGGTTATGGTTAGGGTGAGGGTAAGGGTTAAGGTTAGGCATTTAGTGATGATGGTTAAGGTTAGGGTAAGGAGCTAGGGAATGCATTATGTCAATGACGGGTCCCCACAAAGATAGTGCCACGCTGTGTGTGTGTGTGTGTGTGTGTGTGTGTGTGTGTGTGTGGCAAGTCCAGGTTGCAAGGCGTGATTTGACGTTTGTGCATGCGATCATATGACATCATTTCTTCCTCTTTTTTTCTGTCGTTCCCTCAGCTGACATCTCCTCTTCCTCTCCTGTCAGTCAGGAACAGAAGTGTCTTCTCCAGCAGGAAAAGAGAAGCAGAGACAGAGCTGTACTTTTCACTTTGAAGCAGCAATTTTCTTCCTCCTCCCTGCCGCCACACTCACATACACGGACAGATTTCTTCTCCTCGCCTCCTGTTGTCCTCGCCGGTGTTTTGAAAGGGAAAGCGGTTGCGAAGCGACTCCTGCATAGCAACAGTTTTTGGTTTGGAGTGGATGGAGATTACAGTGACCTGAAGGGTTGGGAGAGAGAGAGACACCCTCGTTTTAACACCAATTATCACATTCAGATGTGAAGTATAGTAATTCTTCATCCACCCATCACTTCTCTTGCTGTTTTCTGACCTTGCCTAAAGGCGCTGACACACCAACCCGATAATCGGCCGTTGGACAGTCTGGCGAGGTCAGTGACTCGAGTCTGTTCGATGTGTTCCGTGTCGTCAGTCGGCGTTCATTTTGGCCGATTTGACATGTTGAATTGGCCAGTGGGCAGCCGGACTCAATGACCAACGCCAGTATCTTCTTACTACTAGCCATCGTATTTGACAACAATCCTTCTTGACTACTACCAACATTCTGATGAAAACAATGACTGACGACAGCGTGCTCTGTGTTTACTAGGTCTAGAGAGATGTTCCCTCATTACCGGTTTTCATTTTTTGGGCGACAATACAGATTAGCGCCGCCTGCTGTTATGGAGACGTATTACATCTCCCACACGCGCAGAACGTACGCTCAAGTCGGCGTCGCTTCGGTGTGTTTCCGAGGCACTTTTTTGAGAGACGGGAGCCGACTGATCAGTCCGACTGCCTTTTCTGCCAACGGTCGGCCGTCGGGTTGGTGTGTCAGACCCTTTAATATATCTCAAACATACACGTCTTTCCACAGACATGTTTTTTGGCTTCTCCACCCATCAGGCTCATTTTCTTACGCAAGAAGTTTCCATATATTTTTTCTGTATGTCATCATGAAAATACAGATATGGAATATGCAATGTACCGTTTGATTTTTAGATTACATTCTGTTGAAGACAAGGTCATTGTGTCTGCACCGCAAACAGTTAGGAGTGTGCGTCTTGTCATACAGAAATAGATTTCACATGGGCTGTACAGCAGTCATACAGGATAGGGTAAACAAGATTAAAGCCACAATCGTACAGCTTCTGACTCAGAGTATTAGCGCCTTTTATATATATTAAGCCCTGTGTGTGTGTGTGTGTGTGTGTGTGTGTTTTTCATAAACCCAAACAGCAGCAGATATAAAAGAACTTATTCTGTCTTTTTCTCTCATCCTGCACTCTCTCTAATAGTGGACGTCCCCACCCTGTAATACACTGGCCTTCATTCAGGTGTGCACGTGTGTGTGTGTGTGTGTGACAGGCGGTGGTTAACAGGGGGGCCATTGACGGCGACAAAGAGGTCAGGTCTATCTTTACCAACATTACTAAGCAGATTTTTTGAACCAGCCTGACCGCACATCCTGTCATTTGCTCACACACCCCTGACCTACCTCTCAACTACCACTCGCCTTAGTCAAATATAAACACACAAACACACACACACGCACGCACGCACGCACGCACGCACGCACACACACACACACACACACACACACGCGCGCACACTCACTCACTAATAGGCCACATGCTGCCGTGTTAAAAATAGGCCCAGCTGAAACACCATAGACTATTATAAGCCATGACATAATAACTGACCAAGGTTTTTTTTAAAGAGTGGCAATGTTATTCCTATAAAAACGAGATCTGAAGTTTCTGGTTATAATTACAGGCGTTCGTAACTTGAAGCTCTAAATTTACTCTTCTGGTACCTGCTGACATACTTTATATGTTGCTAAATAAAGGCTGTTTAACGGAACTATTGTCGCTGATGTTTCTCATGACAGCGAAGTGTCTGTGCTCAAAGCATTCACGGTAGCTTTTCAGAGCATGATGCCAACAGGAAAAGTTAAAGTCGCCTTTGCTCGACACAAGACTGCCGACTCACAAACACGGCTTTATGATTTAAAAGTACCATTAGGTCATGTGACGGCCCAAACTTTTCCACCGTTAGTTACAACAGCTTGAATCAAAACAAAAACTTAATTGATTCACTTTAAAGTGCTCCTATTATGTTTATTTTCAGGTTCATAATTGTATTTAGAGGTTGTACCAGAATAGGTTTATGTGGTTTAATTTTCAAAAAACAACATATTTTTGTTGTACTGCACATTGCTGCAGCTCCTCTTTTCACCCTGTGTGTTGAGCTCTCTGTTTTAGCTACAGAGTGAGACCTCTCACTTCTGTTCCATCTTTGTTGGAAGTCGCACATGCACAGTACCTAGGTAAGGACTATTAGCCAGTCAGAAGCAGAGTATGAGGGCGTGCCCTGACAGTAGCTAGGTAAGGACTACTAGCCAGTCAGAAGCAGAGTATGAGGGCGTGCCATGCTAGCAGCTAGGCGAGCATTATAACGTGTGTTCCAAAGTGACCACGTTTGTCTCTGAAGTAAAGGCTGGACTACAATAGAGCTGTTTGGAGCAGTTTGTGAACAGTGTTTTCTGTTGGAGATGGTAAGTCCCTTTGGGGGGGACTTTGGGCTTTTTCACTTTGTAAACCTATTACAAGTAAAAGTACTCAATGCAGAAAACTCCTCACATTTTAGAAACTGGAAACCATCCAAACAGTTGTGTTTAATCGTCTAATCATTTCAGCTGGACTTGTAGGCCGTCATATTGTCGGGTAGTTTAATTTATAATAACATATTATTATTTTATAAACTACATGCGTTTTATGTGCAAAAAAACCTAATTTGTAAAGTAACTAAAGCTGTCAAATAAATGTAGCGGAGTAAAAAGTACAATATTTCTCTCTGAAATGTATCGGAGTAGAAGTAGAAAGTGGCATGAAAAGAAGAGACTCAAGTAAAGTACAAGTACCTCAACATTTATACTTAAGTACAGCCCTTGAGTAAATGTAAAGTTACCTTCCACCACAACCTTTATGACACACAAACACACCCTGGTAGGTCAGGTTAACAGCAGCTGCTCTCAACCTCTGTAGAAGTCCAAAACCAACATCTTCACCTCTGCCTCCCCTCCCCTCCTTCTCTCAGACGCCCCAGCTCTGTGTCAACAACATTCAAAGTTTCTGGGTTTCTTAAAGTGCAGCTCCCCCGTATTTGTATTTGTCAAGTCCCAACTGCATAAACATGTCTGTCGTTAATGTTTGCAGAGTCTGCAGGTTCCTCTGCAGTCGTTAACCAGCGGCGAACCCACCGGCAGGCTGCCTGCCGGCCTGCCAGCACGAGTATAGACTGACCATTTCATAACTCTGAACTGTTGAACCAGCCAGAGAAAGAATAGCACTTCTGCAGAGAGAGAGAGTAGAGCCAGCCAACCGCTTCACAGTCCAGATCAATATTGTTTAATATTATTTCCAGGAAATATTAAGTTGAATGTATTTTTTTTTCTTTGAGAATTCTCAGAGGAAGTTATTGCCCTTCTCAGAACGCTTGCAATGTATATGGTATAATACACAGCTAAGTAAAAGATCCAACTCAAACATGAAGGTTTCAGAAGCTTACTGAAGCTGTAGATTATATATTTTTTAAGTAGACCCTGACCTGTGTTTTTTCCTCGGGTTAACTGTGGTGTAGTATCGCACTGCTAGACCTTCCTCCACAGCGCTGCAGAGGAGGGTCTGGCTAGTCCACACAGATTCCAGGATGGGAGAAAAACAAACGTGCTCTGGTTTATTGGCATTTTTTTAAACCAATCACAATCGTCTTGGCCGGTGCTGAGCGCCGGACGGAGCAACAGTGCTGCAGCAAAATAGCCTCGGGAAGGAACTTGTTTTGGTGGAACACGTGTACGTTCAAAAGTAGTTTTAGTCGTGCAACAGAAAACTCAGATTGGACAGATAGTCTAGCTAGCTGTCTGGATTTACCCTGCAGAGATCTGAGGAGCAGTTAACCATAGTCCTCAGAAATCCACCAGAGGTTAGAACGCCAACACAAAGGAAGAGGAAGGTGATGGACATCCGGCCGAAATGAGGGACATCCGGCGAAATTTCCGGCGGCAACGGAGCAATCCCGGAAGTGGAACGTAGCGGACATAGACCAACTGTGGTGCTATACCAGCACACCAAATGCCGTTCTCAATTTAACCCTTTCTTTTAATATTTATCAGTTACTTTTCAAATTCACATGAACCTGAATCTGTAAAGTGTCCTGAGATAACTTCTTTTCTGACACTATAAATAAATGAGGTTGAATTGAACCGCTCTTCACATCGGCCTGTATTGGATCCACCGCACGCCACACGCATTCAAATGAATTCAATTTAAATTAAGATTTTTGGACATATCGAGCATACGGATGGAAGATGTGTTTTGAGCTGAAGAAGTGGTTTGAGAAGTTTCTGGAGATGTTTTGATGCCCCTTTCCCCCCCAACATGAAAATGTATATTTATGGTAACTGACATAAGTTCTCCTGTAAACTACAAACTTTTAACAGCAGACAGCAGATGATTTGGGCGGAGTGTCACTTAAAAGCACCCTGAAAAAAAATTGGAATAAACGTGGAATACATGTACAGAAGGGCCAAAATGAAATAACATAACATGTCAAAACAAAAAAAATCCAGACGCACAGACGGAGAGTGTGACTCTGTTCTGCCATGAGAAATCCCATCCTCTGGAGTTTTATTGAAAATGGAAATATGCAGTGTAAGGCCTGTTCAGCCCGGGTCATGACTAATGGTTCATGCAGTTCTCATACTTGTTAATCTCAGGGACCAATCTAGGCCCATGTTGTCACTGAGCGTGCTCCAATCAGGCCAGAAATCCTTCGCCGCAGGATGAAGGATGATTATTGAGAATTATGTTGTATTTATTCGTGTTCATTTTGCCCTCAGAGGAAACGCGGCCTCTGCCAGGAAAGTCTTACCTCACAGGTTTAATGCTCTCTTAATCCTTGTGTTGCACAAGTGTTTCCTTATTTTGGCAATTATCTACTTTTTCACGTTTCAGTTCTGTGTTTTTTTATTCTTTTCTTCCTGGAACACTTTCAGTTCAGGCGAAGGTCAGTCACTGGTGGAGCTGCAGACTGTCCGGCTGGCAGGAAGTAGATTTGATTTTAAGATACATTCTAACTGCTAATTAAATATAGTAGCACCATTTGTTGAAGTAAATGAACCATGTCTGTATTCAGTTCTAGTTTTATCTGCTGTCCCAGTCATAAAATACATAAATCCTCTTACAGTTTGGATCAGCGGTGTGTTCCAGACCGGCTTTCATTTATTCAAGTCTGTGTACAAAGATCAGTGAAACGTACCATTTTAATAACTCATTGCCATGTTTAACTGGTAGAGGGGAAGCCAAAATGCAAATGGCAGCGATTGATTTTAGGAGTTGTGACATTAAGTACAGGCTGGACAGTATGACTGAAAACTGAAACAATCACAAATGTTAAAGCTCCATTGTGTAATGTTTTGAGTTGATTCTTAGCAAAATATCCCAAATATGTGCTCATTCATGTGTAATTACTTCCACCAACTAATCAAAGTATTCTCGTAAGCGTAGAATCTGCCATTCAGAATCATTCAGAATACATACGAGCGAGTCGCTCAAATGTATTCTGCCATTTTACACTCAGTGGCACCGTGACGAATGCCAGAGGGAGATTACTCGATCAGCCGGGAGATTTGAAAGCCTGTTGAAGATGGAGGATCATGCTGATACTTTACTAACATTAGCTTGCATTCGTTTGGGAACCTGATAGCTGATGATAGCAATGAAATGCTACCAAAATAACGAAAACGTAAAACTATTATTACACTGGAAGGAACACTCACGCGTTCTCTTAATACATCCATGCACACACGGACGAAGTCGTACTTTTTGGAAAAAATACGGAGTTACAACGCGCTCGGAATGGGAGGGGCTAGAAAGGAATATTCAGTTGGTTGTCATATACAATTTCACAGCTAGATGGGAGAAATTCTTACACAATGTAGCTTTAAAGGAGAAGTTCCATAATTTGGAAACATTTTTATATGCTTTCTTTCCTAGTTAAAACACATTCTTGTCTAAATTAAATGTGTCAAGCTTAGGTTCACAATTAATTTTGGCCCGCCTACTTTTTGTCGGCGTATTTTGCAACATTTTTGTTGCTTTTTCTGGCGTTTGACACTTTTTTCAACATTTTTGTTGCTTTTTTCAAAGTTTTCTTTTTCTGTGATGGCTGAGGAACTTTTTCGCTGACATTTTCAGGGCTTTATGTCGACCAAACTGTAAGTGAGGAAACAATATGAGACATGCAACAATACAGTCAAATTTCAATAAAATAAAAGTGTCAATAAACTACACCTCTGGCCGTTTAAGTTTGACAGCCCTGGTCTAAATGATTTCATGCAATAGCATTAACATTTCCCTTCATTGGAACTACCGGGCCTAGAAAACGAGTGGTTTGTGTGTCCTCTAAAGTCTCTAACGTTAGCTGCACTGAAACGTCAGGCCAGGCAGGCACTGAGCTGTCACTCAAACATACGCCAAAAACTCATTAGCCAATGGAGATGCACCCCTGTAAGACCCGCCCACACAAGTTTTGGTTTGTGCCAGAATCGCAAACAAAGAGTTTGGAAGCGCAAATGAGAAAGCTGGGAGCGCAACTGCAAACGTGATGGAGAGAGCAAAAGACTGATCATTGAGAAAGAAGCAGAGGGAACTGGAAACAAAAGGAAGTATCAAACGAATTAAAGACCAATAGTTTACCACTACACAGATGGTTTTTTTGCAAGTTTTAAGTTTTACTTTTGAGGTGACCATTTTTTTGCTTGAATTAGTGATTTATTTATTTTTTTATATACTTGAGAAGTTTTGCTTGGAATTAAAGGCACACAAATAATCCAATAGCAAATGTAATCTTTGCTGTATCGATGAAATGAAGTAATTAAGTTATTACAATTTGTTGAAATTAGTAAAAAAGTGGCCAGTGGAAAATCTGATTGGCTGGTAATAGTAATAGTAAAATTGTACTAGCCATGTTGGCTGGTGATCAAAAAAGTTAATTTAAAGCCCTGGTTATAATCCATTAATACAGCTCACATCTGTAATTACACGGAGCAAATAGATACATCATTTTTCCTCTGTTTCCAAATGCATCATCATGACGAGCAAAAACGATTAGATTCCAGTTTCAAAGCAAGTGATTAAACGTGATTAAACGAAGGTTATGTCAGTTGCTTTGCTGTATTTTATCAAAGTGTCTCCCACATTTGAAGTTCAACCAGTCATACTGACTCATACTGAGTAAATAACGTTTTTAGCACTCAGTCAGCATGATGTCTCTGCCCTTTGGTTCCCACTTCTTAATCAGCGACTGGTTGACACATCCCTGCCTTCTGCCTCCGCTCCGTCAGGACCTCCGTCTGAAGGCTGTCCGTGTGAGCGCCCACTGCAAAAGACCTTGGCAAGATAGGACACTCAAACCCACACAGATATTCATATGCTCAAGATAGTACGGATGGTTAGTGTTATCAGAGTAAGCAGCGAGCCTTGAGACAGATCAGATCAGGGTACAGTGGGACGAGTGGGCGGCCGGTGGCATCGCTGCATGGTCACATGTGAGTCGGAGCTTAGTCAGCACTTTTGGCAGGGCTGCATGTGAACATTTCAACTGTCTGTCCTCGCTGCAAAAAACCCTCATGGTCATATTTTGACACCTTTTTGACCATCATAGTTAAGAGGATTGTCATCAGTCTGTCCATCTGTTGAACACTTTATTCCAGAGTAAGATATCACGACATCAACTGGCCAGATTGACTTGAAATGTAGAGTGAATATTCATGAATATTCATGAGCAGCAATACAGGAGGCCAAGCCACCGTCCCGCTCCCAAAAGCCACGTTTTTTTAACAGGCACTGCACTCGTAATACCATGTGAAACTATCTTCTATTTAACTGAGTGTGGGCCAAATGGAAACTGAAATTGTGGTATTGGTTCAGCCCTGATGTTAGTGATCAGGTCTGGCTCTGTCAGTGTTCCAGTTCTTCCAAATCAAACTGGGAAAACCATTTCTTTATGGAGCTGACTCTCTGCAGTGGTGGCACTATTGACCCAGAGTTGGGACTGTCTACAATATCCTCGTATGCTATGGTGTTAAGATTTCCCTTCATTAGAACTAAGAGGCCTAGAAAACGTACACAGAAGCATGTAGACTTTGAATTCTCAAACTTTTTTTTAAAATTCTACAGTCTTTGTGATCAGCACAAGTTTGAAAAATAAATTCCTTTATCCCCACTAGGTTGTGAAAAAAGATTTACAGAAATGAACATAAAGACGTTTATAAGAAAAAAAACATACGTAGCAAAAGTGAGAGAAGGCGGAAGGATAAAGAGCGGAAAAGAGACAGAGGAAGGTAGTGTTGAAGGTATGTCAAACAGCAGAGTGTTTTCTTTCCTTCTGCCACACATGTCCTTATAAGGCTGCTGGAGTCGGCCGCTCTGGTCCGAGGAATCCGAGGGCCTCATTAAGGAATTCAGCAGAACCAAAATAAAGTCAACATTTATTGAGCGTTAAAGAAAACTGAATATGAAAGGAAAGAAGTAAAGGATGAGGGAGGCGGAGGTGGGTGGAGGTGGGCTTGGCCCTGCCAGCGTACTGTTGTTATTTTTGGGAGCTGTGAATGGAGCTGTTATAGTGCAGCGATGGGCGGTGTGTCCGTACATTATGTGTGTGTATATTAGAACGTGTTGGAAGCAGAGTAAAAAGACTGGCCTTCGTCTGGAGCGAGCGGCTGGCATGTGACGAGGAACACCTGTGACTAAAGCTTTTAAAGTGTTGGAGCTTCGGCGGAGCCCACCTCAGAGGGACCGGAGACAGAGCCGCCTTCACTGCTCCGCACGTGCTGTCCAGATGAAACGCGTCACTCAGTGCTGGAAACTCTGCTCAGATCCTTTGACTTGTAATGAAAAGTAATGTTAATGTACACCTCTGAAAGTGAAGGTCATTGTACGGAAGAAGATTAGGGCCACATTTTATGTATTTAAGTTCTGAGTTTAAAGTAGGGATGCACAGATTTCACTTATTTTCAGTACAAGTAATGATTGTATAAATGAGTACTTAACACTGTTGGAGCCATTGCATTGACAATCAGCGTGTGACGCTGTGGGTGGTTAAAGTTTATTTAAATGTGTGGGTTGCACACAGCGAGGTCACAGTTTTTTGACCGTGGATACGATGGTAACACGATAAGATGGAAAGGAGAACTGTTATTTTGTTGGATTAGATTTGTTATTTAAAACAAACGGATTGACCTATCCAACTTAAAGTTTCAGATTTTAGACAGTTATTTGAGTGAAAATTGTTAATTTTAAAGCAAGCCATCTACACCAGAACCACGCGTAAATTAAAGACCAAAGAACAAATGTGCGTTAACACAATTACAGTTCTAACAATTACTTTAAAAAAACATCCATTATTTGCACCTGAATGCGTCATGACTTTACAAGGTATACCTGAATGCACCATGAAGATCCATCGGTGTGGTTTGTTTACATAACTCGTCTTTAGCAATAGACTGTTGCAGGGAAGTGCACAGACATTTGGAGGGGCTATTGCTCTAATCTGTGGTGTCCCCCCCTGTACCTTTAAATTAAGAATACTATTGGACACAGCATCTATCTTTTTCCTTATCGCCCTTTTACTGACGTGACCCTTTCATAGGATCACTCGCCACACTCATGTAGCTGTCTGATTTGTTGATTGATGCTTCGCATGCTCTCCCTCCCTCTCTGGTCTGGAGCCTTGTGATAGGCCTCATCTTGAATAGAATTATTAGAATCTGAATAAAGTATACTGTACTTTTCACTGCTAAAAAACTGAACACTGACACTAGTGCTGCCAGTTGACCTTTAGACTGTGGCTGATTCTGGTTGATTTGGCACCATAAAAAAAATATTTATGTTTATATACTATACTGTATGTATAATATAAAGAACAATTACAACATTACTACAGCTAGTAAAAGTATTTTACTTGATCCCCAGGTTCTCAAATGCTCTGTGAACTGGAGCTTTTGATATACATAAAATAATATCTAATTCACAATGCTATACACGGCACAGACACAAGTTACTGTGTATTTATTATCAAATTAAACATTTTTATTTATTAGTTATAAATTATAGTTATTAGCCTACCCCAACTTAAAGAAAATGCTGCTGATAAAATAGGCCTACTTCGCATGAAATGAATAATGTAGGATGGTTGCTTGACATTATTGTAATCATTATGCAAACATCACATTAAGATCCATTTCACTGGAAGTGTGTTGCTGTCTTTAAACAGACCACGAGACAAAATTTCAGAGCGTGTGTGTGTGTGTGTGTGTGTGTGTGTGTGTGTGTGTGTGACTAAAAAATGTCACATTGTTCCAAGAAGGCAATTACTAATGCAATAATTTAATGTCATTCAAATCACTAACATTTTAACAAGCACTTCAACACCGCAATAAACGTTGTACTCAAATGGTGACAAATAACAATAAATAATACACTGTCTAACTTTTAAGTTAACTATAAACCCCAAAGAATACATTCAAGTGCTTCTCTCACAGCTGGCCTGCTGGAAGTTTTAATCCAGCTCTGCAAAGTTGCAGATCTTTTAGCTGCTTCTTTGAGCTCTTTCTCTCTCTTCTTCAGACGTCTTTGTTGTGAAGGCATACTTAAGCAAACACAACTAACATTAGGCTATCTTTTTTAAATTCAAAGTTTAATACATTAACCAATTGGGACATTAATTTATCATCTCATAACAAAATACGGTTCGACTTTCACCTTCACTAATGTCACATCTGACTGTCAGTTGAAAACTCACGTAACATATTGACTGTAAACAATGTATAACCTAGCATGATTCAAGAGCCCAAACATCCCATCCCTGAGCCTCTCTCTTCTTTACAGAAGCACACTCATGTAACGGATGTAATGTAGCTACGTTAGCCTGCTGCTGTCATTAGCTGTAGTTGATAACGCGCGACGGGATGCAAACGTTACAAGCTGAAGCTGCACTTTATTCAAAGCTCAAGTGGATTTTTCTGGTTACTATTCACAGGGCATTTGTCATAATCTCCATAACTTTAAAAACTCACGTGAAGGCAGAAGGGCTTGGCTTTCCCTCTTTCATATGCAGTGCTCCGTGTGTGAGAATAGAAACAAAGTCACATGACTGGGGGCAGAGGGCATCGCTGAGGGCAAGATTGGACGATATAGTGATTTAATTTGATTTAACTGCAGTAATGATAGGTGTTTTATAAAAAAGAAAGAGCAAAGTTTATTTAGGCTCTTTCACCAGAGGGGCAGCTAAGCCAATCAGGGCAAACGAGCAACAATATCCAGTACCTGTGTACGTCCCTGGACTGTTGACTCCAGGTGTGAATACAGCCACACTTGTTGACTGTTTAGCTTTCTGATTTGTAACCGTGTTTTAACAAGGTATTAGCCAACTGTACGTTAACGTTACCTGCTGCCGAGTGTAATGCTAACAAGCGTCACAAGCAGTGATGCACAAAGTTGTATCGGGATTGGAGTAGTTTTATGAGTATGAGTATATGAGCACAGTATCGGACCTGATACCCGATTTTCATTATAGTTTAAAGTCAGAGTTGTGAGAATAAAGTCAGAATTCTGACTTTAGTCTCTTCCTTCTGACTTCTTTCCCCCCTCAAAATTCTGACTTTAAATTTAAAAGTTAAAATTCTCTGTGAAATGCTCTTTAAACGCGAATACATTTATCACATTGGCCCTAATCCTCTTCCGTAGTATTTAAACTTAGCAGTTGTGACCAAGTGAATATTTATTTGTATGTTGTCAACCACTTGTTTAATGTACGTTAACATGGATATATACGGTACATAAATAAGCCTTGATACATATGGAAGAGGTACGCAGAGTCATAAGACATAAATCATCATGATTCAGACATATGCAGATACAGTATGGAGATTCAGGCTGCTGTTTAGGTAGTCAGACGAGCAGGTGCAATACATATATGCAAATGCAATGCAAATATACATTATATGCATTCAACAGAAATGCACAGTATGCGAATCAGACACACATATACAGTCTACTACCCTGCAGTACACAATATTTTAGTGTCAGTGAGTGTGTATGTGTGTAAAAGTGTATGTACCTGCATATAAAAATTCCCCTGAGCGTAGTTGTGTGTATTTCTGTTGAATACCTGTGTCTATTCTGCTTAGTGTGCAACTCTGCAACCTCCTCCTCCTCCTCCTCATTTTCTCATTCATCTGCTCCCTCTTTCTTCTGTCTTGTAGACGGCCCCGTGCCCTCCCTGGCGTGCCCGCTGCCTCACTCCTCATCATGACTTATTAGCAGGGTGGTAAATATTCGCTGGGCTGTGCCCGGGGTTGGCACGGTGGCCAGCTACAACTCATTATCACTTTATTATTCTCTGAGTCTGCCTCTAATTTATTCCCCTGTTGCCACCGCCGTGTTCTGCTGTGGCCCGCTGTGCCTCGAGAGCATGCTCGACCCTCCCGCTCCCCCCTAATTCCCCCTGTGCTGAAAGGCTGTGGGAAGATGAGATGGGGTGGGTGGGAAAGATTGAGGTAGGGATGTACAGAAAGCAGTGGTTATTGTGGAAAGATGGATGGAGAGGTGGTATCCAGAGCAGAAGCTCATTACAGTGATGCTGATTTGAGAGAGGGGAGTCAACCTGCTGCAGGCAGTGACCCTGAAAGCCAGTTGTGCAAGCTGAAAAGTCAGCAGCCTGGCTGTTTTTGTACTGTAGGGCCTCTGCTGGAGAATGCACACTGAAATATAGTGTCTATGACTTCTGTACATTTGAGCTCCCTTATACTGTGCAGCTGTCAATCAACAGGTACATCTGTTTCCACGTCTTCCTTCAGGGATGATGATACGTTTTAGTATAATGGCTAAAAGTTGTACTGCAGGAATAGAGTCGCACTACCAGAGATACAGTAACAGAGAGGGTAATTGTATCCATTTAAATAATGCATGACCTCAACTCAGCCCAAAGTGCTTCTTGGAACAACATTAAAAATAGATGAATACAAAGAAAAAGACCAAAAAATTAAGCAAGACTAAAATTTACAGACAAAGACAACCGATTAATAAATAAAACCGACAGAATAAAAACACCAGGGAAAGGTATTAATAAACAATAATACGTCTGACATCTAAACACAGGAATGTAGAACTAACTGGTCCGAAACTAAACTCCGAACCACAGAGGTTCGAAAAAATAAATAAAAAATAAATAAAAAGTCTGCATCAGTGTGTGGCTCTCTGATAGCTACCGGTGAGACAACACAATGTGTCTGCTGGTTCACATTCCTACCAGCGGTTTCACACAGAAGAAAATGTTTTTTTGTGTGTGCAGTCCTTGCATGTCCTATGGGCCCTATTTTGCATCCGGCGGAGTGCAGTGCAAAGCCCGATGCAAGTGTCTTTGCTAGTTTAAGACCGACGCCGTTGTCAATTTCCTGTCCAGCGCCCACGTCGTTTAAATAGCAAATGCACCTGCGCCCATCTGTGCGCCCATGGGCGTGCTGGTCTTACAGGGAGGTGTGTTCAGGTGCATTCTGGGCGTATTGCTATTTTGAGGCAGCGGGAAGTGATCGCGCCATTGACCACCAAAAACCTGGTCTAAAGTCAATAACGCAGCATTTGCTGGTGGCATAGTGCACGTGCCATATATGATCATAGCAGATCAGTTTCTTCTCCTGAAAATCTCTCCTTCCTGCTCAGCAAATTCGCCGTCATTAATAGCAATGCATCAAGGTCCAAACGCGCCTGGCTTTTAAAGGGAATGGGAGATGACTAGGGTTGGGTACCGAAACGCGGTGCCAATAGGGCACCGGTTCTATATAAGACTCTCTATAAGAACGAAAATTTCGGTGCCTTATTTCGGTGCCTGACTTTACACTACACTCGACAGCAGGTAACGTTAGCCTACCTTTAGCTAGCAGCTGGATTAAACAGGGTTAAAATGCTGACAGCTAACGTTAAACAGTGTAAAGTCTGACTGTATTTCAACAGTCTGCTCTGCAGCGCAGCAGATGCCGACGTCGGGAAAAACACAGACGGTGCGTTCACTGAAACTGGTAACCTACAGCTTCGCGGTGCTTTCAAAGTTATTGTAAAATACCCTTTTCCCATCTGGTGGTTGTTTTTGTCATTCAACAGCAATTTATTGGTGAAATAAGTTATTGTTTATTATAAGTTATAGTTATTACATTACTATTAAATCATTTAACCATAATGATTAACCATTGACCATATGGCCGTAGTAATAAACAAGTTGTTCTTAAATGTCGCCGACTGTTGTTTAGTACCCTTCTTTTTTTTCTTCTTTTTTTTTTAACTTTCTTAAAAAGTATCGGTTCAGGCACCGTTTTAAAAGTACCGCTTTAGCACCGGTAATGGAAAAAAACCAAACGATACCCAACCCTAGAGATGACACTCTGATTGGTTGATTGCATGTTACGCCCAAAACACACCTATGAATTAATGAAGACACTAAGTACAACCCTTATGCGCCCAGCGCACGGACACTTTTTTCCCGCCGTTAAACTAGCAAAAGTGGATTAAACGCACCTACGCCAGGCGCTTCACGCCGTGCGCTTAGATCGTTAAAATAGGACCCTAAGTCTTAATCCAATTGGCGAGTGGGAACTGCTTTAGGTTCTGGTTTGAACAGCTGCATAGGTTCAAAGAGCAATGCATTACCTTCTGCCCATCACTGAATTATTTTCAATAAATAATGCTGGCTGTTAACTAAACCTACAGTAAGTTGGTGGTGTTAGTATGATTTTTTTCAGCACTGTAAGGGGGCTTTCACACCTGAGCACTTGGTTTCTTCTTTAACTGAATCTTGGAGCGTTTGATCTGATAGTCCCGTTGGTTTGGGGGCGATGTGAAAGCTCATTCTGACTCTGGTGCGGACCAACCAATCTCTGGTCTGCTTGAAAAAGTGAACTAGAGTTCAGTTCACTTTAGGTTAGAACCGCAATCCGACCCAAATACAGGAAGTTAACCAAAAAGAGAGCATTTACTAGCCTGCAATTTCAACCTTGCTCACAATTTACGGACTTATATATGATACAAAGGATGATAATTTTCAGATCCATAAGATGTTTTGAGCACACATCGCTCATCGTCTGTGTGACATCATCATCTCTCGCTCTCTCTCTCTTTCACTCAGCTGCTCACATTGTTCTCCTTCTAAAATATTAACCAAGACGTTATAAATTTGGTGTTGCGCCATTATTTCTGAGACCAGAAGTGTTGAAGATTTATACTCGGATATTCTGTCCAATAGACCAGCAACCGTTTCGACCGTGTAACATTTGTTTGTTGTGCGTTTGAAACAGTGCAGTCTGAATGCAAACCCAAGCAAAAGAAAAATGCTATAATGTTGCAACTTCAAGTTCATGTTTCTTTATTTGTCCCCCAATGGGGAAATTTGTTGCGCAGCAGATAGTATAGTACAAATCACACACAATCATACACACAATACAGAGATTGCCTACCTTGCAGGCATAGTTAAAAACAATAAAAAAAACGGTAAACAATCAATAAATAGTAAGTCAATAAGTTTTCTATGGTTCTTTATAGAATTAAGAAGTAGAATGGCTGCAGGTACAAAAGAGTGTTTATATCTGTTGGTTCTGAGTTTTGGGAGTTTAAAGCGTGATCCAGATAGCAACATCTGAAATTCAGCCTGTAAGGGATGAGAACTTAGCCTGACAAGCCAGACCCACATCAAGATGTTGGGTCTGGGAACTCCCCATTGGCAGGGCTCAATCCGAGCGGAGGGATAAACGATTGTCTTTCAATGTGATTGGCCCGACCAGAGTTAGTTTTTTCTAGCTCGCAAGCCAACGGAGAGTTGCTAGACCCCTAGCTGCAAATTACATTTGCTGCCACTAGGGTGCGTCTAGATTTCTAGGCTAATGAGAACTATCTGACAGGATAGATTCAACCCTTCTTAGCATCTGCTTCTGATAAAGTTCCTCCAGGCCTTTCTGCTTAGAACCTGTGATGCAGCTGCTCACCTTAATTAACCTGGAAAGGGAGTTTTGTTTGTTTTACAGTAATGGACCCATACCAGCAGATTAAGGAGAAGGTGACAACTGACTCAACAAAGGACCTATAGAAAAGGGTTATCAGGGTCTTGTCCACATTAAACTTGGCCAACTTCCTAAGGCAATACAGGCGCTGCTGGCCTTTCTTGCAAAGCAAACTAGTATTAAACTAGTAACTTGTCATCAATAACAGATCCTAAATACTTGTACTCTTTAACAACCTCTATTTCCTGAAATGATTACTAGTTTTACAGTGTTAGTGACATTATGCCTAAAGTCAATACACATTCTTAGTCTTTGAGGCATTCAGTTCAAGAAAGGCATCCTGACACCATAGCCGCTTTCCGACCGGAGGGATTTTTGCAGTTCCTAGAATATAACGTTCCTAGAACCCTTTTTTTCTCGTGTTCCGACTGGACCAATTTGGGGATTATTAAGTTCCTCTGGCCGCAGTTCCTGGAACTCTTTCAGCTCCTACTTCAGGGCAGGTTCTTTTCCTTTTTCCGCATAAGGTCAGTTCCTATGGCCACTTGGCCAGTGTGAATGCAAATGGCAAAACCGGTTTTGGGGGAGAGTAGTTAGTAGAACTGTTTAGAAGTGGACTGTTCCTATAACTACGTTCCTGTAACTACTTGGTCGGAAAGACGCTATAGTGGTGGTTAGATGGCTGTGTTATAATAACAAGAGGTCAGTTCCTATGGCCACTTGGCCACTGTGAATGCAAATGGCAAAACCGGTTTTGGGGGAGAGTAAGATGGTAGATCTGTTTAGAAGTGGACTGTTCCTATAACTACATTCCTGTAACTACTTGGTCAGAAAGAGGCTCATGTTACAAAGTGGTCAATGACCTGACCGTGTAAAGTTTCCTCGTTGTTCAGTAAGCTGACTGTAGTGGCGAATCGATAACTAGGATTGTAACTGTAGCTAGTTGGGATTAGGTGACCAACTAGGACTGTAATTGTAGCTAGTTGGGATTAGGTGACCACTGTGGTGCATCGGTAAGAATGCAGTCAAATGCTCTGATGCTCAATAGATGCTTCAATAGATTTATTAACAGATGATTGTCTGTCTTCATGAGTGTATGTGTGGTTCTACAATAAACAATAAAAAAGGGAAATATCAGCATACAAGTAAAAACAACAGTGCTGACAGGATGCAATTAGTAAGACTAACAAATGGTAATTAGCATAACTTTCACTTCAGGTAGCAATAGCTGCTTATATCAAATAACCAAAGAATATACCAGATAACACACATCAGCAGCCTTCTTACTGCTGTGTCTCAGTAACAGCAACCCAAACATAGTTCTCTACTACACAATATGTTAAACACTCCGATAATAATAGTGCAGTGTCATGTGAGTGCACACATAAGCACAATAGTAATGTAACACTAACAATACTAGGCATTAGCATATTGTAAGCGAAATTTATGCTAACATACTGCATTTCAACTGAGTATCCCAGAACATATAACATTCATATAAACCTAAGGGACCAAAAGTACACATACTGTATGTAAAACATTTATACCAGTGTACTCACATGTCTCTGAACGCACACATGCACAGATGGCGACACAGACGACAACGATACACCCCAGAAATATCTACCTGTGCTTCTCCCGGCCACTCACTACTAATTCAACAACGAAACTTATCAGCCAGCGTAAACAGGTGTCCTCTCTGTAACCCCAAAACAAAGGCGCTGATTGGCTGATCCCCATTACCCCGAACATAAAATAGCAAGTCCTTCTTTACACTGACTTATTATTATTATTATTATTATTATTGTCTACCGTATCATCAGCTTCACAAAGTGTCTGTTTTCAGTTTTTCACCCCCTGGATGTGCCAAACCATAGGTGTGAAAACACCTTAAGTGTGATGGAAAACTTAACATGTATTGTCTTACACTTTTAAATGGTATTCAAAGATGTAATTTCCCCCCCGGGGGATGAAAGGAAACTACAGTTTGAGCAGTTACAGTGAGGACGCTGAGGTCATGCCTTCAGTGTTTTGTTCTGGGAATTTTGGCGGTTTAAGCAACCATGTGGGATTTAAGATTTGACAATAAAACACATTTTAAGGCTTCCACTATATTTAGTCATAGTATCTATTCCCCAGGATGCAGTAGGATATCATTCCTGGCAGTGTGGAGGGGCTGTGAAACAAGATTTAGACCTCATGTTGGGAAATAAAACAGTAAATCTGGACTCGTTATTTTCTGATCCAAGGGAATAAAGTTTTGTTGTTTTAGTTTATGAGCATAAGTTGATTTTACTGCTCAACTCAAATAAAACTCATTAATATGTACTTGTTTTGGGATTTCAACTCTTGACTTTAGCATTTCTAAAATCCTGGCATCGGCCCTGCGTCTCAGTTTTATTTACTTATTAAAATCTCTCTTAACAGTGTCCTCTAACTCTAGCTGCCCAAATCCAGAACACAGAAGCTCTGAGTTGATACAATGTTGATACCCTTATCTTCAATTATTACAGTTCTTTATTAACTTTTTAACTGCACGTTTCACCCCCTCAAGCTACGACTGCCCTACCCTCTAATTGGTGGAGGGTTTTGGAGCTAAATGCATGCCTGAAGGCAAATACTTTTTAGTTAATATTCTCCTACAAATGCTTGACCTGAACATTGTTCAAAACATAAGGCAGGAAAGAACTGTGCTTATTTTGTAAAGATGCAAATCTAACATAAAATATCAGGTATCTATAGTGAAAAAATAGGCTGATTTGTAGAGACCTGACACTGATTCTATTTGTTTTCATTTGGGATGTTGCGTTCTGTGCCGAGGCTTCGGAGAGTGTGTCGAGAAGGTGTTCCGTGAAGCAGGTGTCGAGGCTTGTAGACCAATGACGTCATCGATGACTTCCGATGCCTCGCTGTCCATCCGTACCACGGAAGTAGTTCAAATCTACACCGGTTTTATTACACTTCCATGATCAACACGAGCAAATTCACTGCCCTCTGCCACTTTCCAGTTTTCCAAAACTAATATTGCCCTTCCTGCGATTATTATTATGACCAAAGGATTGATTACAAACATGTGATAGCATAGCACATTCATCTCAAGGTGTTTAGGTGTTCAGTAGGGCTGCACGACAAGAGGGAAATATCTAATTGCAGTTGTTTTGACTGATATTGCGATTGCGAAATGATTCACGATATTGGAGGGAATGATACTTTTTGTAGCATTGTTCTCATTTGCATTGTAAAATATTAAAAATGAATGAATATAGTGTGATTTTACACAATACTTAACTAACTTAACTCATCATATTTTCTAAGCCTTTAGTGGTGAAGCTGTACATTAAAAAACTGCATAGTTGTCCTTTAACTCAGCAAGTTGTAAGTGTGGGGGACGGAGGGCACCGTCATGGAAAGTGTAGGGGACATGTCCCCCTCGTACCTCGTGTCCGCTGCGCCCTTGTATCTGCCTGATTTACACTGACATGAAGCCTCGAGAAAGCTTCAACGCTTCATGAGACTTAATCTCGCCAGCACTAGTTTTCATGTGCAGTTTGTCCATTAATAATACAGTAATGGAGAGAATTTAAAATTGACAATTTTTTTTATGTTTCCCCCACTTCTGAAACCAAACCAATGCCTTTAATGGTTTGTCTATACATTATATATTAAGACTTTCATGTGGAAAATGAAAAGCACTAAGTAAAAGTCCCATTAGGATGTGAGAGTGCGCTCATTAGAAGCCCCTAAACACAAACATTCAACACTCTCAGACACTTAGCAGTCATGAGACAAAGGCGAGCTGTCATAGCTGTGAGAAAACTGTGTGTGAAACTGACACAAAACTGTCTGTGAGCAGACAGCTGACGCTATCAAAGCATCTCAAAAGTCTGATTTTTTTTTTTTTTTTAAAAAAGGCCTGATATAAACCGCAGAATCAAAACAGTTCATAAAGGGTTTCTGTGAGTAACGTTCAGCCTCTCCTCCTGCTGCACTCAGCCTTCTGAGATACAACATCCACTTCAGCAAAGCTTGAATTTATATGGGACGCAAGCAACAGGTTTCGAGATAACAAAATAATAAATTTGTGATATCCAGATAATGGCTTCAAAAAATAATTGCAAGCATGGCTGTTCTCTGCTTCCGTACGTATCTCTTCATGCAGAGGGTTTTGTTGTATGTATCTTACGTGGCTTTGCGATATCTGTAATTGTTGTATATGGGAAAAAGTATTTTTGGTATGATCCTGAAATACAGTGTGGCCAAAATCAGCTGTTCCTACGGGGTTGGTCTGCAGTTCTAAGCTGCTGCTGTTACTTCCCTTGAATGTGGGAAATAATGGAAAAGACATGAGAGAAAACCTTAATAATAATGTGTTATTTTGAATTTTAAGTGCTTGGACATAGCTGTAAATATAATGTTGATTTCAAATGATTCAATGCTGCAGTGTGTCTGTGTTTTCATCTTGACTTCACATATGACAGAGATCATGAGCAAACAGATGGGGAGTGGAACCAAAGCCTGTATATCTGCTCATCCATACATTGAGCTAGAGTCTTCTTTATGAAGCTCTTTTGTTCTCCACCAGCTGTCCCGGTCCAGATCTGTAGATCTAAGTCATTAATCTTGTCAAACAACATACCTGCAGATATATCTCATTCTCTTAAGGCTGCAGATGAAGTGCCTGTGACAGGATCTGGATCCCTCCTAAGCCCTGATAAAGCTCTGTTAATTGACATGCTAATTGGATGCATATCAAGGTTTTTGTATGATCAATGCAGGATGGGCCCGTACGAGGCAATTAACTTCTGTGATGGTGCAGGGAACAAAAGACTGTGATGGGCCTTTGTGTGTAGGGAGTCACATGTGTGCACTGTGTGGTTGTGGTGGAGGCGGTCGTACAGACAAAGGGAAAAGTATCTGGCCTTTAGCTATCACGGGTTACAGGAAGAGCACTAGACTGAAAACGATTCCTTCACAAGAAGAAAAATGGAGCATTAGTAACAAAGAAATGTAATTGTAACAACACCAAAAATAGGCTCATATATATATATATATATATATATATATATATATACACAGTATATATTGCAGAGGTGGAGCCAGATGGTATAAAGATTCAGGGCTCAGCCCAAACCTACCTGGGGTCTGGGGTCATTTACGGCAGCTATATGCACTATTTCTCAAGCCAATTGACAATTAAATGGCTAAAAATCGGTACGTCTTTGTGAAAAACATAGTTTCCAAGAAAAAAAAAGTCATCCTGTAGAGCCTACATCCTATTTAGTATGTTAACTGTTCTGACTTCATCATTCTGAAACCAGAGCACAAGAAATGTTGAAGATGACTCATTTTCACTCCTGCCTCCTAAAAAGAGGCAATGTCTGGTGTTTCTATTTTTAAGTTACTTAAGTAGGGTATTGGAATCTATTTTTGTTCAACTATGCTGGAGTAGAGTTCATAGACTGAATGAATTTCAATCCATCCTATAATAATCTGGCCTGCTCTAATTGCAAATAGGCTAAATGCCAACGGCTGTTGTGGCGTACTTCTGCTGAAATGTCAGCCACCGCGATTACTTCCGTTAGCCTACGCGTCCACTTGTTGGGGTAGGTAGCTGCTACGCTAGTTGACATGAAAAAGTCAAAGTTTAAATAGCAGAGAGTGTCTGGTACAACTGCTGAACACTGCTATATGCCACAGTGCCAGACATCTGGAAAGTAGAATACTGTACTTAGTTTTTTTACTTTTCCTGCCGATGAGGAGCTGAGGCGTAAGTGGATCGTTGCTATCCGCAGGGACGAATAATCCCAAACATTTACTTCAAATCATATTAGATTGCTTTAAAAACCCTTAAAGATTCAGGGCTTTTGAAAAAAACATTCAGGGCTGGAGGTCTGGAGCGACATTATGATGAATGTATCCAAACAACAGTTAGACATGGAGGAAGTGTTGAGTTTGCATTGACAGCTGACACCAAAAACGACAAATTAAAAGAGAAGCAGATGGGTAAACAGAACATCTTACTAAAATATTATAAATCACACTTATAAAACAGTAGAAATTAGAATTATTATTAGATATGTCTCTTTTATTAGCCTGTTTCAAATAAAGACCTGGTTCTCTCTGCAGTTGAGGTGAATAAAGGTGTACCACAGACTGTTATAGGCAACACTTTCCTAGAAGATTTCTAGGATTAAGTATTCAAAATGTGTTGGCAGTATCACAGCAGAGTGCAAAGGAATGATGGTGATGGTTAATGGGGCCCTGAGCTGCAGACCATGACAGGTCTCTTCCAAACGTTAAGTCCTGTGGTTCAGAGCAGTCAGTCGGGGCGAGAATACTTGTCAGGGTTCTTAATCCTCTGTCTCACTTTTGACTCTTTATAATGGTTTAGTTTTTCCACAGGGCCTCACAGGTATAACCAAGGATTTAAAGTTATCTTTAAAGGACAATTCCGGCACAAAATGAACCTAGGGCTTAACCGTTCTCTGGGATATGTTTTCATGCTAATCGAATGTGACCAGTTTTAGCGCAAACCGCTAATTAGCTTGTAACGCTAGTAGTCGGGGCACGGGTAAAGTAAAAAGAAATCTTCATTTCTATACCACTAACAAGGCTCAAAATAGCACCACACTTCCATGGTAGCATAATGAGGGTCCCTACATGTAAACCGAAGCATTGAGAACTTTGTAAGTGTACAGACAGTTTATTAAAAAGATAGATTATAAAGACTGTACTGTTCATGTATACAGGCAGGCGCCATCTTGGGAAAACATCATGACCAGTCGAACCACGAAGGCCGTGCTTGAGCTATGTTACTGGTTACTGGTTGCACGGCCTTCGTGATTCGACTGGTCATGACTGTTGCTTGGTCATGCTACCGTTGAAGTGTGGTGCTATTTTGAGCCTTGTTAGTGGTATAGAAATGGCAATTTCTTTTTACTTTACCCCCTCCCCGACGACTAGCATTACAAGCTAATTAGCGGTTTGCGCTAAAACTGATCACATTAGATTAGCATGAAAAGATATCCCAGCGAACGGTCGACTCGGTACACGTGTGTTATTAACCCCTAGGTTCATTTTGCCCTGGAATTGTCCTTTAAGTGTTCCAATAAAATGATTGATTCTTTATATTTATGCTAACGCACCATAGACTGTATATATCAGTAATATATACAGTCTATGTAACGCACACAGTTAGCTGACTGGTAGACGTAATATCTTTGACTTTGTTTTGCACTATGAGACAGATCTATAAAAGTTTAACTCATAAATAAGAATATATACAAACTTTTCCCGAGCTATTTGTTGATGTATTTATAGTTTATGAATTCAGAATCACTGACTGGATGCAATGCAGCATTTGAGTTGACTTTGTCCCTGTTTGCATTCACACGGCAGCTTGGTTATTTCCTGCTGCTCCCCGTACAACTATTTCTCAGTTTACTATTATTCATGTCAACAGAACAAATGTATTTGAAAACTATATTCACACTGTATATATAGTGTGTACTTGTAAACTTGTTTTCAACAGGAACGCCTTTTCTCAGCGCTGCTGTGGAAGTAATGACTCAGAAGTTCAGAAGTAGGGCTATAAAAATTAAAATGATAATAAAGAGTAACGTAGCCTCACTGTATTCCGGAGACTTCCGATACACTTGATTTACATTTAATGTTCCTTACTACCTTTATAACACTACATCTGTTGATACTAGCTTATGAAGCCATATTAATATTAATTAAACTATAAAAGTATATAAAGTAGTTAGTTACCTTCACCTCCACCAGCTAACTTTAAAATGTCTTCATGTTAAACAGTAATAATAATCCAAAAGCCAAACTACATAAAATACTATAACACACTGAGGGGAGGCCATTCACCATAAGTAGATAAGTTGTCACTGTGTGTGTGTGTGTGTGTGTGTGTGTGTGTGTGTGTCATTGAGCCAGTGAAGGTTACAGCATGTACTATACCACGTGTGTGTGTGTGTGTGTGTGTGTGTGTGTGTGTGAGTCTGCAAAGATAAGTGTCAGCCATTAAAGAGGGTGGGTTTGATGAATTATTGTTCAGTATTTCGTATGTATTGTGTGTCAGTGTGTTCGTGATTATATTAAAGTAGATCTATGACAGCCACAGTATTATGTGTGTCTGTATGTGTGCTCCCGTGATTTGATTGGCACATGTCGCGCACATCCGTCAGCGAGGAAAAGGAAAAATGAAGCTTTAAAGTGCGGTGATTCATGCCCTGCTGCTCTGTTTAATGTCTCGCCCAGATCTAATTACAGCCGCTCTGAATCTCGCTCCCCGCTTTTAATTAACACGCCCAAAAAAGGGAAATGGAGCAAAAATGTAAAATTAATTGAATGGAATTTGTAATTCAAAGTGCGAAAGTGAAAAAGGGAGAGGAGATCAAATACGAGTCTGTGCTTTTAAGAGTTGGCTCCCCTGGGGTTTCCCACCCTGTGTTTCAAGGTTTGTGTGTTGTGAGTCCACAGAGGGGCCACGGCCTCCATTTTCAAAACGAGGCATCAGAATTAAGCTGTATGTAGAGCAGAATAATGATGTGGATTCTTGCTGGGAGAATATAGCCTTTAATAAGTGAGGGCTGGCAGAGAGGGCCACTCTCAAGGCTGCAGAGTGGGGATTAATGCAGCAGGCAGGAATCATTTATAGAGGAATTACTCAAGCTCACACACTATTGATTTCAACGGGTTCAGTAACACACGCACGCAAGTTCCATTCTACTTGTGTTTACAAAGAAAGTTTGTTGTTTTTCAATAGGGAGAAAGACAGAATACAGTTTTTACAATACTGATGTTAAAAAAACAATTTGAAACCATGGACTGGATGAATGGAATCACCATGACATCGCACTTACAAAAAAAACCACTTACGTGTAGAAAACTGTCCGTTGAGTTGAATTGCGGAGATGTGTCTAATTGGATAACTTATTTCATACATACTATGACGTTTTTATGACATTTTATGACATACTATACTATGACTTTGTATGACATACTGTACAATGACTTTTTTGTGACTTTCTGACCTACTGTACTATGACTTTTTTGATTTTTTACGATGTACTATACAATGCCTATTTTCCAACATACTATACTAAGACTTTTTTAGGACATTTTTTCAACTTTTTTCGACATACTATACTATGACTTTTTTCGACATACTATACTATGGCTTTTTTCGACATACTATGACTTTTTTTCCACTTTTTTCGACATACTATAGTAGGACTTTTTTCGACATACTATAGTAGGACTTTTTTCGACATACTATATTGACTTTTCCATTTTTTTCAACTTACTATACTATGACTTTTTTTGACATACTATACTGTGACTTCTTTAGGACTTTTTTCGACATACTATACTATGACTTTTTCCACTTTTTTCAACATACTATACTATGACTTTTTTCGACATACTATACTAAGACTTTTTTTCGACATACTCTACTATGACTTTTTTCCCTTTTTCGACATACTATACTATGACTTTTTTTCGACATACTATACTAAGACTTTTTTTCGACATACTATACTAAGACTTTTTTCGACATACTATACTATGACTTTTTTCCACTTTTTTCGACATACTATACTGTGACTTTTTTTCAACATACTATACTATGACTTTTTTCGACATACTATACTATAACGTTTTTCGACATACTATACTGTGACTTTTTTTCGACATACTATACTAAGACTTTTTTCGACATACTATACTAAGACTTTTTTTCGACATACTATACTATAACTTTTTTCGACATACTATACTAAGACTTTTTTTCGACATACTATACTATGACTTTTTTCGACATACTATACTAAGACTTTTTTTCGACATACTATACTATAACGTTTTTCGACATACTATACTAAGACTTTTTTTCGACATACTATACTAAGACTTTTTTTCGACATACTATACTAAGACTTTTTTTCGACATACTATACTATGACTTTTTTCGACATACTATACTAAGACTTTTTTCGACATACTATACTAAACTTTTTTCCACTTTTTTCAACATACTATACTATGACTTTTTTCTTTTTCGACTTACTATACTATGACTTTTTTCCACTTTTTTCGACTTACTATACTATGACTTTTTTCACTTATATACTATGACTTTTTTTCGACATACTATACTATGACTTTTTAGACTTTTTTCGACATACTATACTATGACTTTTCTTTAGTTTTTTCGACATACTATACTGTGACTTTTTTTGACATACTATACTATGACTTTTTTTGGACATACTATACTATGACTTTTTTTAGTTTTTTCGACATACTATACTGTGACTTTTTTCCACTTTTTTCTACATACTATTCTATGACTTTTTCGACACAATATACTATGACTTTTCTATTAGTTTTTTTTACATACTATACTATGACTTTTTTCCACTTTTTTCGACATATTATACTATGACTTTTATAATGACTTTTTCAATATACTATACTGACTTATTTTCCACTTTTTTAAACATACTATGACTTTTTTCCACTTTTTTCGACTTACTTTTTTATCTTTTTTTCACTTACTATACTATGACTTTTTTCGACATACTGTGAAATTTTTTTCAACATACTATAGTAGGACTTTTTTAGGACTTTTTTCGACATACTATACTATGACTTTTTTCCACTTTTTTCGACTTACTATATGACTTACTATATGACTTTTTTCAACTTACTATACTGTGACTTTTTTCCACTTTTTTCCACTTACTATACTATGACTTTTTTCAACTTACTATACTATGACTTTTTTCGACATACTATACTATGACTTTTTTCAACATACTATACTATGACTTTTTTCAACTTACTATACTATGACTTTTTTCGACATACTATACTATGACTTTTTTCAACTTACTATACTATGGCTTTTTTCGACATACTATATTGACTTTTCCATTTTTTTCAACTTACTATACTATGACTTTTTTTGACATACTTTAGTTGGACTTTTTTCGACATACTATATTGACTTTTCCATTTTTTTCAACTTACTATACTGTGACTTTTTTTGACATACTATACTGTGACTTCTTTAGGACTTTTTTCGACATACTATACTATGACTTTTTCCACTTTTTTCAACATACTATACTATGACTTTTTTTCAACATACTATACTATGACTTTTTTCGACATACTATACTATGACTTTTTTCGACATACTATACTAAGACTTTTTTTCGACATACTATACTATAACTTTTTTCGACATACTATACTAAGACTTTTTTTCGACATACTATACTGACTTTTTTCGACATACTATACTAAGACTTTTTTTCGACATACTATACTAAGCCTTTTTTTCGACATACTATACTAAGCCTTTTTTTCGACATACTATACTAAGACTTTTTTTCGACATACTATACTATGACTTTTTTTCAACATACTATACTATGACTTTTTTCGACATACTATACTAAGACTTTTTTTCAACATACTATACTATAACTTTTTTCCACTTTTTTCAACATACTATACTATGACTTTTTTCCACTTTTTTCGACTTACTATACTATGACTTTTTTCCACTTTTTTCGACTTACTATACTATGACTTTTTTTCCACTTTGTTCGACATACTATACTGTGACTTTTTTTCAACATACTATACTATGACTTTTTTAGGACTTTTTTCGACATACTATACTATGACTTTTCTATTAGTTTTTTCGACATACTATACTGTGACTTTTTTTTGACATACTATACTATGACTTTTTTTGGACATACTATACTATGACTTTTTTATTAGTTTTTTCGACATACTATACTATGACTTTTTTCAACTTACTATATTATGGCTTTTTTTGACATACTATGACTTTTTTTCCACTTTTTTCGACATACTATAGTAGGACTTTTTTCGACATATTATATTGACTTTTCCATTTTTTTCAACTTACTATACTATGACTTTTTTTGACATACTTTAGTAGGACTTTTTTCGACATACTATATTGACTTTTCCATTTTTTTCAACTTACTATACTATGACTTTTTTTGACATACTATACTGTGACTTCTTTAGGACTTTTTTCGACATACTATACTATGACTTTTTCCACTTTTTTCAACATACTATACTATGACTTTTTTTCAACATACTATACTATGACTTTTTTCGACATACTATACTAAGACTTTTTTTCGACATACTCTACTATGACTTTTTTCCACTTTTTTCGACATACTATACTGTGACTTTTTTTCAACATACTATACTATGACTTTTTTCAACATACTATACTAAGACTTTTTTTCGACATACTATACTATAACTTTTTTCGACATACTATACTAAGACTTTTTTTCGACATACTATACTATGACTTTTTTCGACATACTATACTAAGACTTTTTTTCGACATACTATACTATAACGTTTTTCGACATACTATACTAAGACTTTTTTTCGACATACTATACTAAGACTTTTTTTCGACATACTATACTATGACTTTTTTCGACATACTATACTAAGACTTTTTTTCGACATACTATACTATGACTCTTTTCGACATACTATACTAAGACTTTTTTTCGACATACTATACTATAACGTTTTTCGACATACTATACTAAGACTTTTTTTCGACATACTATACTAAGACTTTTTTTCGACATACTATACTAAGACTTTTTTTCGACATACTATACTATGACTTTTTTCGACATACTATACTAAGACTTTTTTTCGACATACTATACTATAACTTTTTTCCACTTTTTTCGACTTACTATACTATGACTTTTTTCAACTTATTATACTATGACTTTTTTTGACATACTATACTATGACTTTTTTAGGACTTTTTTCGACATACTATACTATGACTTTTCTATCAGTTTTTTCGACATACTATACTGTGACTTTTTTTGACATACTATACTATGACTTTTTTTGGACATACTATACTATGACTTTTTTATTAGTTTTTTCGACATACTATACTGTGACTTTTTTCCACTTTTTTCTACATACTATTCTATGACTTTTTCGACACAATATACTATGACTTTTCTATTAGTTTTTTTTACATACTATACTATGACTTTTTTCCACTTTTTTCGACATATTATACTATGACTTTTATAATGACTTTTTTCAATATACTATACTGACTTATTTTCCACTTTTTTAAACATACTATGACTTTTTTCCACTTTTTTCGACTTACTTTTTTATCTTTTTTTTAACTTACTATACTATGACTTTTTTCGACATACTGTGAAATTTTTTTCAACATACTATAGTAGGACTTTTTTTAGGACTTTTTTCGACATACTATACTATGACTTTTTTATTAGTTTTTTCAACATACTATACTATGACTTTTTTCCACTTTTTTCGACTTACTATATGACTTACTATATGACTTTTTCCAACTTACTATACTGTGACTTTTTTCCACTTTTTTCCACTTACTATACTATGACTTTTTTCGACATACTATACTATGACTTTTTTCAACTTACTATACTATGGCTTTTTTCGACATACTATGACTTTTTTTCCACTTTTTTCGACATACTATAGTAGGACTTTTTTCGACATACTATATTGACTTTTCCATTTTTTTCAACTTACTATACTATGACTTTTTTTGACATACTTTAGTAGGACTTTTTTCGACATACTATATTGACTTTTCCATTTTTTTCAACTTACTATACTATGACTTTTTTTGACATACTATACTGTGACTTCTTTAGGACTTTTTTCGACATACTATACTATGACTTTTTCCACTTTTTTCAACATACTATACTATGACTTTTTTTCAACATACTATACTATGACTTTTTTCGACATACTATACTATGACTTTTTTCGACATACTATACTAAGACTTTTTTTCGACATACTATACTATAACTTTTTTCGACATACTATACTAAGACTTTTTTTCGACATACTATACTATGACTTTTTTCGACATACTATACTAAGACTTTTTTTCGACATACTATACTATAACGTTTTTCGACATACTATACTAAGACTTTTTTTCGACATACTATACTAAGACTTTTTTCGACATACTATACTAAGACTTTTTTTCGACATACTATACTATAACTTTTTTCGACATACTATACTAAGACTTTTTTTCGACATACTATACTATGACTTTTTTCGACATACTATACTAAGACTTTTTTTCGACATACTATACTATAACGTTTTTCGACATACTATACTAAGACTTTTTTTCGACATACTATACTAAGACTTTTTTTCGACATACTATACTAAGACTTTTTTCGACATACTATACTATAACTTTTTTCCACTTTTTTCAACATACTATACTATGACTTTTTTCCACTTTTTTCGACTTACTATACTATGACTTTTTTCCACTTTTTTCGACTTACTATACTATGACTTTTTTCAACTTATTATACTATGACTTTTTTTGACATACTATACTATGACTTTTTTAGGACTTTTTTCGACATACTATACTATGACTTTTCTATTAGTTTTTTCGACATACTATACTGTGACTTTTTTCCACTTTTTTCGACATATTATACTATGACTTTTATAATGACTTTTTTCAATATACTATACTGACTTATTTTCCACTTTTTTAAACATACTATGACTTTTTTCCACTTTTTTCGACTTACTTTTTTATCTTTTTTTTTAACTTACTATACTATGACTTTTTTCGACATACTGTGAAATTTTTTTCAACATACTATAGTAGGACTTTTTTAAGGACTTTTTTCGACATACTATACTATGACTTTTTTCCACTTTTTTCGACTTACTATATGACTTACTATATGACTTTTTTCAACTTACTATACTGTGACTTTTTTCCACTTTTTTCCACTTACTATACTATGACTTTTTTCAACTTACTATACTATGACTTTTTTCGACATACTATACTATGACTTTTTTCAACATACTATACTATGACTTTTTTCAACTTACTATACTATGACTTTTTTCGACATACTATACTATGACTTTTTTCAACTTACTATACTATGGCTTTTTTCGACATACTATATTGACTTTTCCATTTTTTTCAACTTACTATACTATGACTTTTTTTGACATACTTTAGTTGGACTTTTTTCGACATACTATATTGACTTTTCCATTTTTTTCAACTTACTATACTGTGACTTTTTTTGACATACTATACTGTGACTTCTTTAGGACTTTTTTCGACATACTATACTATGACTTTTTCCACTTTTTTCAACATACTATACTATGACTTTTTTTCAACATACTATACTATGACTTTTTTCGACATACTATACTATGACTTTTTTCGACATACTATACTAAGACTTTTTTTCGACATACTATACTATAACTTTTTTCGACATACTATACTAAGACTTTTTTTCGACATACTATACTGACTTTTTTCGACATACTATACTAAGACTTTTTTTCGACATACTATACTAAGCCTTTTTTTCGACATACTATACTAAGCCTTTTTTTCGACATACTATACTAAGACTTTTTTTCGACATACTATACTATGACTTTTTTTCAACATACTATACTATGACTTTTTTCGACATACTATACTAAGACTTTTTTTCAACATACTATACTATAACTTTTTTCCACTTTTTTCAACATACTATACTATGACTTTTTTCCACTTTTTTCGACTTACTATACTATGACTTTTTTCCACTTTTTTCGACTTACTATACTATGACTTTTTTTCCACTTTGTTCGACATACTATACTGTGACTTTTTTTCAACATACTATACTATGACTTTTTTAGGACTTTTTTCGACATACTATACTATGACTTTTCTATTAGTTTTTTCGACATACTATACTGTGACTTTTTTTTGACATACTATACTATGACTTTTTTTGGACATACTATACTATGACTTTTTTATTAGTTTTTTCGACATACTATACTATGACTTTTTTCAACTTACTATATTATGGCTTTTTTTGACATACTATGACTTTTTTCCACTTTTTTCGACTTACTATAGTAGGACTTTTTTCGACATATTATATTGACTTTTCCATTTTTTTCAACTTACTATACTATGACTTTTTTTGACATACTTTAGTAGGACTTTTTTCGACATACTATATTGACTTTTCCATTTTTTTCAACTTACTATACTATGACTTTTTTTGACATACTATACTGTGACTTCTTTAGGACTTTTTTCGACATACTATACTATGACTTTTTCCACTTTTTTCAACATACTATACTATGACTTTTTTTCAACATACTATACTATGACTTTTTTCGACATACTATACTAAGACTTTTTTCGACATACTCTACTATGACTTTTTTCCACTTTTTTCGACATACTATACTGTGACTTTTTTTCAACATACTATACTATGACTTTTTTCAACATACTATACTAAGACTTTTTTTCGACATACTATACTATAACTTTTTTCGACATACTATACTAAGACTTTTTTTCGACATACTATACTATGACTTTTTTCGACATACTATACTAAGACTTTTTTTCGACATACTATACTATAACGTTTTTCGACATACTATACTAAGACTTTTTTTCGACATACTATACTAAGACTTTTTTTCGACATACTATACTATGACTTTTTTCGACATACTATACTATGACTTTTTTTCAACATACTATACTATGACTTTTTTCGACATACTATACTAAGACTTTTTTTCAACATACTATACTATAACGTTTTTCGACATACTATACTAAGACTTTTTTTCGACATACTATACTAAGACTTTTTTTCGACATACTATACTAAGACTTTTTTTCGACATACTATACTATGACTTTTTTCGACATACTATACTAAGACTTTTTTTCGACATACTATACTATAACTTTTTTCCACTTTTTTCGACTTACTATACTATGACTTTTTTCAACTTATTATACTATGACTTTTTTTGACATACTATACTATGACTTTTTTAGGACTTTTTTCGACATACTATACTATGACTTTTCTATCAGTTTTTTCGACATACTATACTGTGACTTTTTTTTGACATACTATACTATGACTTTTTTTGGACATACTATACTATGACTTTTTTATTAGTTTTTTCGACATACTATACTGTGACTTTTTTCCACTTTTTTCTACATACTATTCTATGACTTTTTCGACACAATATACTATGACTTTTCTATTAGTTTTTTTTACATACTATACTATGACTTTTTTCCACTTTTTTCGACATATTATACTATGACTTTTATAATGACTTTTTTCAATATACTATACTGACTTATTTTCCACTTTTTTAAACATACTATGACTTTTTTCCACTTTTTTCGACTTACTTTTTTATCTTTTTTTTTAACTTACTATACTATGACTTTTTTCGACATACTGTGAAATTTTTTTCAACATACTATAGTAGGACTTTTTTTAGGACTTTTTTCGACATACTATACTATGACTTTTTTATTAGTTTTTTCAACATACTATACTATGACTTTTTTCCACTTTTTTCGACTTACTATATGACTTACTATATGACTTTTTCCAACTTACTATACTGTGACTTTTTTCCACTTTTTTCCACTTACTATACTATGACTTTTTTCGACATACTATACTATGACTTTTTTCAACTTACTATACTATGGCTTTTTTCGACATACTATGACTTTTTTTCCACTTTTTTCGACATACTATAGTAGGACTTTTTTCGACATACTATATTGACTTTTCCATTTTTTTCAACTTACTATACTATGACTTTTTTTGACATACTTTAGTAGGACTTTTTTCGACATACTATATTGACTTTTCCATTTTTTTCAACTTACTATACTATGACTTTTTTTGACATACTATACTGTGACTTCTTTAGGACTTTTTTCGACATACTATACTATGACTTTTTCCACTTTTTTCAACATACTATACTATGACTTTTTTTCAACATACTATACTATGACTTTTTTCGACATACTATACTATGACTTTTTTCGACATACTATACTAAGACTTTTTTTCGACATACTATACTATAACTTTTTTCGACATACTATACTAAGACTTTTTTTCGACATACTATACTATGACTTTTTTCGACATACTATACTAAGACTTTTTTTCGACATACTATACTATAACGTTTTTCGACATACTATACTAAGACTTTTTTTCGACATACTATACTAAGACTTTTTTCGACATACTATACTAAGACTTTTTTTCGACATACTATACTATAACTTTTTTCGACATACTATACTAAGACTTTTTTTCGACATACTATACTATGACTTTTTTCGACATACTATACTAAGACTTTTTTTCGACATACTATACTATAACGTTTTTCGACATACTATACTAAGACTTTTTTTCGACATACTATACTAAGACTTTTTTTCGACATACTATACTAAGACTTTTTTTCGACATACTATACTATGACTTTTTTCGACATACTATACTAAGACTTTTTTTCGACATACTATACTATAACTTTTTTCCACTTTTTTCAACATACTATACTATGACTTTTTTCCACTTTTTTCGACTTACTATACTATGACTTTTTTCCACTTTTTTCGACTTACTATACTATGACTTTTTTCAACTTATTATACTATGACTTTTTTTGACATACTATACTATGACTTTTTTTGGACATACTATACTATGACTTTTTTATTAGTTTTTTCGACATACTATACTGTGACTTTTTTCGACATACTATACTATGACTTTGTCACCACGTTTTTCGACATACTATACTATGACTTTTTTATTAGTTTTTTCGACATACTATACTATGACTTTTTCCACTTTTTTCGACTATTATACTATGACTTTTTAGACTTTTTGACATACTATACTGACTTTTTTCCACTTTTTTAGACATACTATGACTTTTTTCACTTTTTCGACTTACTTTTTTACTTTTTTTCAACTTACTATACTATGACTTTTTTTCGACATACTGTGTAGACTTTTTTCAACATACTATAGTGACTTTTTTAGACTTTTTTCGACATACTATACTATGACTTTTTTCCACTTTTTTCGACTTACTATATGACTTACTATATGACTTTTTTCAACTTACTATACTGTGACTTTTTCCACTTTTTTCCACTTACTATACTATGACTTTTTTCAACATACTATACTATGACTTTTTTCGACATACTATACTATGACTTTTTTCGACATACTATACTATGACTTTTTTCACTTACTATACTTGACTTTTTTCGACATACTATACTATGACTTTTTTCAACATTACTATACTATGACTTTTTTTCGACATACTATATATAACTTTTTTCGACATACTATACTAAGACTTTTTTCGACATACTATACTATGACTTTTTTCGACATACTATACTAGACTTTTTTTCGACATACTATACTATAACGTTTTTCGACATACTATACTAAGACTTTTTTTCGACATACTATACTAGACTTTTTTCGACATACTATACTAGACTTTTTTCGACATACTATACTAAGACTTTTTTCGACATACTATACTATGACTTTTTTCGACATACTATACTAAGACTTTTTTCGACATACTATACTATGACTTTTTCGACATACTATACTAAGACTTTTTTTCGACATACTATACTATAACGTTTTTCGACATACTATACTAAGACTTTTTTTCGACATACTATACTAAGACTTTTTTCGACATACTATACTAAGACTTTTTTTCGACATACTATACTATAACTTTTTTCGACATACTATACTAAGACTTTTTTTCGACATACTATACTATACTTTTTTCCACTTTTTTCGACTTACTATACTATGACTTTTTTCAACTTTTATACTATGACTTTTTTGACATACTATACTATGACTTTTTTAGGACTTTTTTCGACATACTATACTATGACTTTTCTATCAGTTTTTTCGACATACTATACTAAGACTTTTTTTCGACATACTATACTAAGACTTTTTTTCGACATACTATACTAAGACTTTTTTTCGACATACTATACTATGACTTTTTTCCACTTTTTTCTACATACTATTCTATGACTTTTTCGACACAATATACTATGACTTTTCTATTAGTTTTTTTTACATACTATACTATGACTTTTTTCCACTTTTTTCGACATATTATACTATGACTTTTATAATGACTTTTTCAATATACTATACTGACTTATTTTCCACTTTTTTAAACATACTATGACTTTTTTCCACTTTTTTCGACTTACTTTTTTATCTTTTTTTTAACTTACTATACTATGACTTTTTTCGACATACTGTGAAATTTTTTTCAACATACTATAGTAGGACTTTTTTAGGACTTTTTTCGACATACTATACTATGACTTTTTTTATTTTTTCAACATATACTATGACTTTTTTCCACTTTTCGACTTACTATATGACTTACTATATGACTTTTTCCAACTTACTATACTGTGACTTTTTTCCACTTTTTCCACTTACTATACTATGACTTTTTTCGACATACTATACTATGACTTTTTTCAACTTACTATACTATGGCTTTTTTCGACATACTATGACTTTTTTCCACTTTTTTCGACATACTATAGTAGGACTTTTTTCGACATACTATATTGACTTTTCCATTTTTTTCAACTTACTATACTATGACTTTTTTTGACATACTTTAGTAGGACTTTTTTCGACATACTATATTGACTTTTCCATTTTTTTCAACTTACTATACTATGACTTTTTTGACATACTATACTGTGACTTCTTTAGGACTTTTTCGACATACTATACTATGACTTTTTCCACTTTTTTCAACATACTATACTATGACTTTTTTCAACATACTATACTATGACTTTTTTCGACATACTATACTATGACTTTTTTCGACATACTATACTAAGACTTTTTTTCGACATACTATACTATAACGTTTTTCGACATACTATACTAAGACTTTTTTTCGACATACTATACTAAGACTTTTTTCGACATACTATACTAAGACTTTTTTCGACATACTATACTATAACGTTTTTCGACATACTATACTAAGACTTTTTTTCGACATACTATACTAGACTTTTTTCGACATACTATACTAAGACTTTTTTTCGACATACTATACTATAACTTTTTTCGACATACTATACTAAGACTTTTTTTCGACATACTATACTATGACTTTTTTCGACATACTATACTAAGACTTTTTTTCGACATACTATACTATAACGTTTTTCGACATACTATACTAAGACTTTTTTTCGACATACTATACTAAGACTTTTTTTCGACATACTATACTAAGACTTTTTTCGACATACTATACTATGACTTTTTTCGACATACTATACTAAGACTTTTTTTCGACATACTATACTATAACTTTTTTCCACTTTTTTCAACATACTATACTATGACTTTTTTCCACTTTTTTCGACTTACTATACTATGACTTTTTTCCACTTTTTTCGACTTACTATACTATGACTTTTTTCAACTTATTATACTATGACTTTTTTTGACATACTATACTATGACTTTTTTTGGACATACTATACTATGACTTTTTTATTAGTTTTTTCGACATACTATACTGTGACTTTTTTCCACTTTTTTCTACATACTATTCTATGACTTTTTCGACACAATATACTATGACTTTTCTATTAGTTTTTTTTACATACTATACTATGACTTTTTTCCACTTTTTTCGACATATTATACTATGACTTTTATAATGACTTTTTTCAATATACTATACTGACTTATTTTCCACTTTTTTAAACATACTATGACTTTTTTCCACTTTTTTCGACTTACTTTTTTATCTTTTTTTTTAACTTACTATACTATGACTTTTTTCGACATACTGTGAAATTTTTTTCAACATACTATAGTAGGACTTTTTTTAGGACTTTTTTCGACATACTATACTATGACTTTTTTCCACTTTTTTCGACTTACTATATGACTTACTATATGACTTTTTTCAACTTACTATACTGTGACTTTTTTCCACTTTTTTCCACTTACTATACTATGACTTTTTTCAACTTACTATACTATGACTTTTTTCGACATACTATACTATGACTTTTTTCAACATACTATACTATGACTTTTTTCAACTTACTATACTATGACTTTTTTCGACATACTATACTATGACTTTTTTCAACTTACTATACTATGGCTTTTTTCGACATACTATATTGACTTTTCCATTTTTTCAACTTACTATACTATGACTTTTTTGACATACTTTAGTTGGACTTTTTTCGACATACTATATTGACTTTTCCATTTTTTCAACTTACTATACTGTGACTTTTTTGACATACTATACTGTGACTTCTTTAGGACTTTTTCGACATACTATACTATGACTTTTTCCACTTTTTTCAACATACTATACTATGACTTTTTTTCAACATACTATACTATGACTTTTTGGACATTTTTTGCTTTTTTCGACATACTATACTATGACTTTTTTCGACATACTATACTATGACTTTTTTTCGACATACATACTAGACTTTTTTTCGACTCTTACACTTTTTTCGACATACTATAGTAGACTTTTTTCGACATACTATACTAGACTTTTTTCGACATACTATATGCTTTTCATTTTTTTCGACATACTATACTATGACTTTTTTTTCGACATACTATACTGTGACTCTTTGTTTTTTCGACATACTATACTATGACTTTTTCCACTTTTTTCAACATACTATACTATGACTTTTTTCGACATACTATACTAAGACTTTTTTTCGACATACTCTACTATGACTTTTTTCCACTTTTTTCGACATACTATACTGTGACTTTTTTTCAACATACTATACTATGACTTTTTTCGACATACTATACTAAGACTTTTTTTCGACATACTATACTATACTTTTTTCGACATACTATACTAAGACTTTTTTTCGACATACTATACTATGACTTTTTTCGACATACTATACTAAGACTTTTTTTCGACATACTATACTAAGACTTTTTTCGACATACTCTACTATGACTTTTTTCCACTTTTTTCGACATACTATACTGTGACTTTTTTTCAACATACTATACTATGACTTTTTTCGACATACTATACTAAGACTTTTTTTCGACATACTATACTATAACTTTTTTCGACATACTATACTAAGACTTTTTTTCGACATACTATACTATAACTTTTTTCGACATACTATACTAAGACTTTTTTTCGACATACTATACTATGACTTTTTTCGACATACTATACTAAGACTTTTTTTCGACATACTATACTATAACGTTTTTTCGACATACTATACTAGACTTTTTTCGACATACTATACTAAGACTTTTTTCGACATACTATACTAAGACTTTTTTTCGACATACTATACTATAACTTTTTTCGACATACTATACTAAGACTTTTTTTCGACATACTATACTATGACTTTTTTCGACATACTATACTAAGACTTTTTTTCGACATACTATACTAAGACTTTTTTTCGACATACTATACTATGACTTTTTTCGACATACTATACTAAGACTTTTTTTCGACATACTATACTATAACTTTTTTCCACTTTTTTCAACATACTATACTATGACTTTTTTCCACTTTTTTCGACATACTATACTGTGACTTTTTTTCAACATACTATACTATGACTTTTTTCGACATACTATACTAAGACTTTTTTTCGACATACTATACTATAACTTTTTTCGACATACTATACTAAGACTTTTTTTCGACATACTATACTATGACTTTTTTCGACATACTATACTAAGACTTTTTTCGACATACTATACTATAACGTTTTTCGACATACTATACTAAGACTTTTTTTCGACATACTATACTAAGACTTTTTTCGACATACTATACTAAGACTTTTTTTCGACATACTATACTATAACTTTTTTCGACATACTATACTAAGACTTTTTTTCGACATACTATACTATGACTTTTTTCGACATACTATACTAAGACTTTTTTTCGACATACTATACTAAGACTTTTTTTCGACATACTATACTATGACTTTTTTCGACATACTATACTAAGACTTTTTTTCGACATACTATACTATAACTTTTTTCCACTTTTTTCAACATACTATACTATGACTTTTTTCCACTTTTTTCGACTTACTATACTATGACTTTTTTCCACTTTTTTCGACTTACTATACTATGACTTTTTTCAACTTATTATACTATTACTTTTTTTGACATACTATACTATGACTTTTTTAGGACTTTTTTCGACATACTATACTATGACTTTTCTATTAGTTTTTTCGACATACTATACTGTGACTTTTTTTTGACATACTATACTATGACTTTTTTTGGACATACTATACTATGACTTTTTTATTAGTTTTTTCGACATACTATACTGTGACTTTTTTCCACTTTTTTCTACATACTATTCTATGACTTTTTCGACACAATATACTATGACTTTTCTATTAGTTTTTTTTACATACTATACTATGACTTTTTTCCACTTTTTTCGACATATTATACTATGACTTTTATAATGACTTTTTTCAATATACTATACTGACTTATTTTCCACTTTTTTAAACATACTATGACTTTTTTCCACTTTTTTCGACTTACTTTTTTATCTTTTTTTTAACTTACTATACTATGACTTTTTTCGACATACTGTGAAATTTTTTTCAACATACTATAGTAGGACTTTTTTTAGGACTTTTTTCGACATACTATACTATGACTTTTTTTATTAGTTTTTTCGATATACTATACTATGACTTTTTTATTAGTTTTTTCAACATACTATACTATGACTTTTTTCCACTTTTTTCGACTTACTATATGACTTACTATATGACTTTTTTCAACTTACTATACTGTGACTTTTTTCCACTTTTTTCGACTTACTATACTATGACTTTTTTCAACTTACTATACTATGACTTTTTTCGACATACTATACTATGACTTTTTTCAACATACTATACTATGACTTTTTTCAACTTACTATACTATGACTTTTTTCGACATACTATACTATGACTTTTTTCAACTTACTATACTATGGCTTTTTTCGACATACTATGACTTTTTTTCCACTTTTTTCGGCATACTATAGTAGGACTTTTTTCGACATACTATATTGACTTTTCTATTTTTTTCAACTTACTATACTATGACTTTTTTTGACATACTTTAGTAGGACTTTTTTCGACATACTATATTGACTTTTCCATTTTTTTCAACTTACTATACTATGACTTTTTTTGACATACTATACTGTGACTTCTTTAGGACTTTTTTCGACATACTATACTATGACTTTTTCCACTTTTTTCAACATACTATACTATGACTTTTTTTCAACATACTATACTATGACTTTTTTCGACATACTATACTATGACTTTTCGACATACTATACTAAGACTTTTTTTCGACATACTGTACTATAACTTTTTTCGACATACTATACTAAGACTTTTTTTTGACATACTATACTATGACTTTTTTCGACATACTATACTAAGACTTTTTTTCGACATACTATACTATAACGTTTTTCGACATACTATACTAAGACTTTTTTTCGACATACTATACTATAACGTTTTTCGACATACTATACTAACTTTTTTTCGACATACTATACTATGACTTTTTTCGACATACTATACTAAGACTTTTTTTCGACATAGTATACTATAACTTTTTTCGACATACTATACTAAGACTTTTTTTCGACATACTATACTATGACTTTTTTCGACATACTATACTAAGACTTTTTTTCGACATACTATACTATAACGTTTTTCGACATACTATACTAAGACTTTTTTTCGACATACTATACTAAGACTTTTTTTCGACATACTATACTATGACTTTTTTTCAACATACTATACTATGACTTTTTTCGACATACTATACTAAGACTTTTTTTCGACATACTATACTATGACTTTTTTCGACATACTATACTAAGACTTTTTTTCGATATACTATACTATAACTTTTTTCAACATACTATACTATGACTTTTTTCCACTTTTTTCGACTTACTATACTATGACTTTTTTCCACTTTTTTCGACTTACTATACTATGACTTTTTTTCCACTTCGTTCGACATACTATACTGTGACTTTTTTTCAACATACTATACTATGACTTTTTTCCACTTTTTTCAACTTACTATACTATGACTTTTTTCGACATACTATACTATGACTTTTTTCAACTTATTATACTATGACTTTTTTTGACATACTATACTATGACTTTTTTAGGACTTTTTTCGACATACTATACTATGACTTTTCTATTAGTTTTTTCGACATACTATACTGTGACTTTTTTTTGACATACTATACTATGACTTTTTTTGGACATACTATACTATGACTATTAGTTTTTTCGACATACTATACTGTGACTTTTTTCCACTTTTTTCTACATACTATTCTATGACTTTTTCGACACAATATACTATGACTTTTCTATTAGTTTTTTTTTACATACTATACTATGACTTTTTTCCACTTTTTTCGACATATTATACTATGACTTTTATAATGACTTTTTTCAATATACTATACTGACTTATTTTCCACTTTTTTAAACATACTATGACTTTTTTCCACTTTTTTCGACTTACTTTTTAATCTTTTTTTTTATAGTACTATTTTCGACATACTATACTATGACTTTTTTCGACATACTATACTATGACTTTTTTCGACATACTATACTGTGACTTTTTTTCAACATACTATACTATGACTTTTTTCCACTTTTTTCGACTTACTATACTATGACTTTTTTCGACATACTATACTATGACTTTTTTCGACATACTATACTATGACTTTTTTCGACATACTATACTATGACTTTTTTCGACATACTATACTATGACTTTTTTTCGACATACTATACTGTGACTTTTTTTCAACATACTATACTATGACTTTTTTCAACTTATTATACTATGACTTTTTTTTGACATACTATACTATGACTTTTTTATTAGTTTTTTCAACATACTATACTGTGACTTTTTTCCACTTTTTTCTACATACTATTCTATGACTTTTTCGACACAATATACTGACTTTTCTATTAGTTTTTTTTACATACTATACTGACTTTTTTCCACTTTTTTCGACATATTATACTATGACTTTTATAATGACTTTTTTCAATATACTATACTGACTTATTTTCCACTTTTTTAAACATACCATGACTTTTTTCCACCTTTTTCGACTTACTTTTTTATCTTTTTTTTTAACTTACTATACTATGACTTTTTTCAACATACTGTGACATTTTTTTCAACATACTATAGTAGGACTTTTTTTAGGACTTTTTTCAACATACTATACTATGACTTTTTTATTAGTTTTTTCGATATACTATGACTTTTTTATTAGTTTTTTCAACATACTATACTATGACTTTTTTAGGACTTTTTTCGACATACTATACTATGACTTTTTTCCACTTTTTTCGACTTACTATACTATGACTTTTTTCAACTTACTATACTATGACTTTTTTCGACATACTATACTATGACTTTTTTCCACTTTTTTCGACATATTATACTATGACTTTTATAATGACTTTTTTCAATATACTATACTGACTTATTTTCCATTTTTTTCAACTTACTATACTGTGACTTTTTTAGGACTTTTTTCAACATACTATACTATGACTTTTTTCAACATACTATACTATGACTTTTTTAGTTTTTTCAACATACTATGACTTTTTTAGGACTTTTTTCGACATACTATACTATGACTTTTTTAGGACTTTTTTCAACTTACTATACTATGACTTTTTTTGACATACTATACTATCTTTTTTATTAGTTTTTTCAACATACTATGACTTTTTTAGGACTTTTTTCGACATACTATACTATGACTTTTTTCGACATACTATACTAAGACTTTTTTTCGACATACTATACTATAACTTTTTTCCACTTTTTTCAACATACTATACTATGACTTTTTTCCACTTTGTTCGACTTACTATACTATGACTTTTTTCCACTTTTTTCGACTTACTATACTATGACTTTTTTTTCCACTTTTTTCGACATACTATACTGTGACTTTTTTTCAACATACTATACTATGACTTTTTTCGAGTTACTATACTATGACTTTTTTTCCACTTTTTTCGACATACTATACTGTGACTTTTTTCGACATACTATATTGACTTTTTTCCATTTTTTTCAACTTACTATACTATGACTTTTTTCAACATACTATACTATGACTTTTTTCGACATACTATACTAAGACTTTTTTTCGACATACTATACTATGACTTTTTTTGACATACTATACTAAGACTTTTTTTCGAAATACTATACTATAACTTTTTTCCACTTTTTTCAACATACTATACTATGACTTTTTTCCACTTTTTTCGACTTACTATACTATGACTTTTTTCCACTTTTTTCGACTTACTATACTATGACTTTTTTTCCACTTCGTTCGACATACTATACTGTGACTTTTTTTCAACATACTATACTATGACTTTTTTCCACTTTTTTCAAATTACTATACTATGACTTTTTTCGACATACTATACTATGACTTTTTTCAACTTATTATACTATGACTTTTTTTGACATACTATACTATGACTTTTTTAGGACTTTTTTCGACATACTATACTATGACTTTTCTATTAGTTTTTTCGACATACTATACTGTGACTTTTTTTTGACATACTATACTATGACTTTTTTTGGACATACTATACTATGACTTTTTTATTAGTTTTTTCGACATACTATACTATGACTTTTTTCAACTTACTATACTATGGCTTTTTTCGACATACTATGACTTTTTTTCCACTTTTTTCGACATACTATAGTAGGACTTTTTTCGACATACTATATTGACTTTTCCATTTTTTTCAACTTACTATACTATGACTTTTTTTGACATACTTTAGTAGGACTTTTTTCGACATACTATATTGACTTTTCCATTTTTTTCAACTTACTATACTATGACTTTTTTTGACATACTATACTGTGACTTCTTTAGGACTTTTTTCGACATACTATACTATGACTTTTTTCCACTTTTTTCAACATACTATACTATGACTTTTTTTCAACATACTATACTATGACTTTTTTCGACATACTATACTAAGACTTTTTTTCGACATACTCTACTATGACTTTTTTCCACTTTTTTCGACATACTATACTGTGACTTTTTTTCAACATACTATACTATGACTTTTTTCAACATACTATACTAAGACTTTTTTTCGACATACTATACTATAACTTTTTTCGACATACTATACTAAGACTTTTTTTCGACATACTATACTATGACTTTTTTCGACATTCTATACTAAGACTTTTTTTCGACATACTATACTATAACTTTTTTCGACATACTATACTAAGACTTTTTTTCGACATACTATACTATAACGTTTTTCGACATACTATACTAAGACTTCTTTTCGACATACTATACTATGACTTTTTTTCAACATACTATACTATGACTTTTTTCGACATACTATACTAAGACTTTTTTTCGAAATACTATACTATAACTTTTTTCCACTTTTTTCAACATACTATACTATGACTTTTTTCCACTTTTTTCGACTTACTATACTATGACTTTTTTCCACTTTTTTCGACTTACTATACTATGACTTTTTTCGACATACTATACTATGACTTTTTTCGACATACTATACTATGACTTTTTTCGACATACTATACTATGACTTTTTTTCGACATACTATACTGTGACTTTTTTTCAACATACTATACTATGACTTTTTTCAACTTATTATACTATGACTTTTTTTTGACATACTATACTATGACTTTTTTATTAGTTTTTTCAACATACTATACTGTGACTTTTTTCCACTTTTTTCTACATACTATTCTATGACTTTTATAATGACTTTTTTCAATATACTATACTGACTTATTTTCCACTTTTTTAAACATACCATGACTTTTTTCCACTTTTTTCGACTTACTTTTTTATCTCTTTTTTTAACTTACTATACTATGACTTTTTTCAACATACTGTGACATTTTTTTCAACATACTATAGTAGGACTTTTTTTTAGGACTTTTTTCAACATACTATACTATGACTTTTTTATTAGTTTTTTCGATATACTATGACATTTTTATTAGTTTTTTCAACATACTATACTATGACTTTTTTAGGACTTTTTTCGACATACTATACTATGACTTTTTTCCACTTTTTTCGACTTACTATACTATGACTTTTTTCAACTTACTATACTATGACTTTTTTCGACATACTGTACTATGACTTTTTTCCACTTTTTTCGACATATTATACTATGACTTTTATAATGACTTTTTTCAATATACTATACTGACTTATTTTCCATTTTTTTCAACTTACTATACTGTGACTTTTTTAGGACTTTTTTCAACATACTATACTATGACTTTTTTCAACATACTATACTATGACTTTTTTATTAGTTTTTTCAACATACTATGACTTTTCTAGGACTTTTTTCGACATACTATACTATGACTTTTTTAGGACTTTTTTCAACTTACTATACTATGACTTTTTTTGACATACTATACTATCTTTTTTATTAGTTTTTTCAACATACTATACTATGACTTTTTTAGGACTTTTTTTCGACATACTATACTATGACTTTTTTAGGACTTTTTTCGACATACTATACTATGACTTTTTTCGACATACTATACTAAGACTTTTTTTCGACATACTATACTATAACTTTTTTCCACTTTTTTCAACATACTATACTATGACTTTTTTCCACTTTTTTCGACTTACTATACTATGACTTTTTTCCACTTTTTTCGACTTACTATACTATGACTTTTTTCCACTTTTTTCGACTTACTATACTATGACTTTTTTTTCCACTTTTTTCGACATACTATACTGTGACTTTTTTTCAACATACTATACTATGACTTTTTTCGAGTTACTATACTATGACTTTTTTTCCACTTTTTTGGACATACTATACTGTGACTTTTTTGGACATACTATATTGACTTTTTTCCATTTTTTTCAACTTACTATACTATGACTTTTTTCAACTTACTATACTATGACTTTTTTCAACTTACTATACTATGACTTTTTTATTAGTTTTTTCAACATACTATACTATGACTTTTTTAGGACTTTTTTCGACATACTATACTACGACTTTTTTCGACATACTATACTATAACTTTTTTCCACTTTTTTCAACATAATATACTATGACTTTTTTTCGACATACTATACTATAACTTTTTTCCACTTTTTTCGACATACTATACTATAACTTTTTTCCACTTTTTTCAACATAATATACTATGACTTTTTTTCGACATACTATACTATAACTTTTTTCCACTTTTTTCGACTTACTATACTATGACTTTTTTTCCACTTTTTTCGACATACTATACTATGACTTTTTTTGACATTCTATACTATGACTTTTTTTGACATACTATACTATGACTTTTTTTGACATACTATACTGCGACTTTTTTTCATCATACTATACTATGACTTTTTTAGGACTTTTTTCAACATACTATACTATGACTTTTTTCGACATACTATACTATGACTTTTTTTTGACATACTATACTATGACTTTTTTGACATACTATACTATGACTTTTTTAGGACTTTTGTCGACATACTATATTATGACTTTTTTTACTTTTTTTCGACATACTATACTGTGACTTTTTTTCGACATACTATACTGTGACTTTTTTTCGACATACTATACTATGACTTTTTTATCACTTTTTTCGACATACCATACTATGACTTTTTATATATTTTTTCAACATATATACTATGACTTTTTTCTACTTTTTTCGATATACTATACTATGATTTTTTTTTATTACTTTTTTCAACATACTATACTATGACTTTTTATGACATACTATATGAGGACATTTATAATACTTTTTTCAACATTTTCAGGTTTCATTTATTATGCACAATGTTCAGAAGTGTGGGTATAATCATAGCTGCTATAAACTCTTAATCAAACTTCCAAAAACAATACAGACACTCAAATGTTTGTATTTGAGCAAAATATTTTCTTTATTCTGCAAGAGAACTGAATATGGTGGAGCTCCACTGATAAACGTACATGAGTTCAGCTCATAAACAAATGGAGAATCTACAACCAACAAACCGATACAAGAAAGTAAAGTGAACTGTGATTGGCCAAAACCATTTCAAAGATAGAATACCAAGAGAAGGCGGCAGCAGGTATGGCAGAGTGTAATACTGAGAAAGGGGCCAATGACATTTGTATGAGAGGAAATGATCACCACTTTCTCTCTGAATTAGGTCTTTTGAAATTTGAACAGTTTGGGTGTTTGTTCACACCAACGTTAAAGTAAAGTTGAAGTCATTTGAATGAAATGGTTACAATTGGAGGCCAGTAATTGTGAATGTAGATTTCACATCAAGATCAAATTTGGTGAACATGACACAAATTTGTGTCGTTGGCCAATAGCAAACTATCTTGACACTTGACCGTTGAGGTGGTGATCATACCTAAAAGTCAAAAAGTATTATTTTTTGCTGATCAGTGTCGTAGAGGTCTTCTGCAATGTTTACCACATTGTTGCAATAAGACATTCGCCCATTGCTCTTAAACATTTACGTATTAGTCTGATGTGCCAAAAGTAGACATTTCCATAACCATTGTCCTCTCTCTCAGTATTACATTGTAATAGCATTAGGCAACTGACACAAAAAGAACTGGAACTTGTTTCAGCTGTAAGCAGTGATGTTACATTTGCTATATCAAATTCAGATCGGAATACACCATAAACAGACAAATAACAGTTGTTTTTTTTAAAGACATCTTTTTTACCATTTTTCTTTTATACACAAAAAACAACAGTCAAGAGTACCAAATGCATGCTGGATCTGTACGTATGTCAAAAAGGGGTAAAAGGGGGAGGGGAAGGGTGGGTGTCATACACATTTTTTAGTTAGTTTTTTAAAAGTTCTTTATTTTTATATATATATATATATATATATATATATATATATATAAGAAGCTGTTACTCCTCAAAGCTGTGCTGGGTACTGTGATCAGATAAGCAGTGATAAGAACACAACTCCTCGCTGAGAATCACAAAGATATTCAAACCTGGCTGCAAATAAAACTTTGCAGAACTGCTTGAGTTCGAGTAGTCGTATTTGTAGTAATAATGGTAGTAGAACAGACAGTTTTTATTTTAACAGTCCTGGGGTAGTAGTGAGTATAAAAACTCAGAAAAAAAGGTAACAGTAGGCTTATTGTACCTTTATTGTTACAGAGACTGCACCTTTGTTTGAATCAAAATGCACCTTTATTTTCTGAGAGGTGAACCTAAGCCTGTTTCCTGGAGTTATTTGAGTTAGAGCTGAGTTTTCAAAAGAGAAAACTCAACTAAACAGTCTGTAAAAGTAAACTTGACAAAACAGATATTTTGGTTTGTCCCTATAACTCTCCTAAACTGCTTTTCTTTCTGCCTCTTCTAAGTACTATTACGAGCGAAACCCTGCCCACTCAGAAACACCTTTCCTGTGGGGGCCGACGCACCTGAGGGAAAACATGCGCCCCTCCATCACGAACCCCTGGCTGACGGAAAAGGGAATATTGCATGTTGTTGTGGAGTGAGACACAAAGGGAAATCATCCTGCAGAAACCTCAGATATGTATGTGTTGACATTATATCAAGGGTGTAAAACAGACAACCACTTAACGCATTAAAAAATATTACCTTAAAACACTTTTGGCCTTGTTGACCTTCCGTATATCTTGCAGCAAACTGCTGTGTGTCTGATTGGAAGGTTTCCCTTTATGATACATATCAATCTTTTGAATTTGATTATGGAACTTCTTTTGTAAGTATTAAAATCAAACATATTAACTCGATTTAAATCATAGGCTGAGTTTTTTTTTTTTAAACACACCAAATACAGAAAGAACCTAAATCTAATCCAATCAGTTTCAAATTAAACTGTAAAAAATGTACGGAGCCCCAAAAGTTCCCAAAAAAACAAGATCCAAATCTTGCGTATAATTATTACTAGTTTGTTTTTTGAGATTTCTGCAGGACATTTTCAACACAGAAATAGAAAAGTTTCAAATTGCAAACCAAACTTAACTCCAGCTACGGTCATCATGTGCAAATATATGTAGTAGCATGAGTGGGAAAGCTGTGACTTTTGGTAGTTGTCTTTTAAATCCTCAACAGAAATCAGTTTATACCAACAGCACACACACTAGAGAGTGCAGATCAAGTAAAACCTGATTGATTTTTACATCGGGACATCATTGAACAAAGATTTTAAAGATGGAGCCTTCCTGACATGTCACAAAAGTACCTGTTTAAAGTCTTTTAACACAAATGAACAACCAACAATCCTAGCTAGCTGTACGGGACACTCATTCAAACAACATGGTTTTATCTTCTGAGTTGTGATCATATCAAGGCAATGGAGATTAATAAAAAGAAAAAAAAAAGAAACATCAGTGAAACATCCATTTCCAATAATAATCAACAGAAGGATTAACAAGAACTGAAATCTTTGGTCTTAATGTTTTAGGGGAAAATGAAAACAGTCAAAGAACAGCGACTACGACTCAAAACAACCCTTCAAACGGTAATATCTTTTAGCTTTATGATAGATATGACATCTCCCATGTAAATGTGACTCATGATGCATACGCAGACATCACAGGTTAATATTAACACAGGTCTCTTGTAGATGATAATGTGTGCAATTTCAGACAAGCCCTCTGTGAAGGAAAAGCTCTGAACATATCTCTGAGAAGTTTCAAAAAAGCGCCTCCGTCCCTCCTAAAGTAGCTCTACGTTTGCATGTAACCAATACTGTACATCTGTCATAAAACTCTAAAAACCATGGCCCTGCTCACCATTAAACAAAAGGAAACTCTTGGTTTTTTTTTGTATGTTTTCTTTAATAAATGTATATTTTCATATAAAGACATTCAACAGTGAGCAATGCAATATAGTTCAAGTAATAAAGTTTTTTTTTTTGAGTTCCCCGTTTCGAAAAGCAAGTCAAGCTAATAAAAGAACAGAAATAAGACCTTCTTGACTGTGGTGGCGATGGAGGGAAAGACTATGGCATCCTTTTGGTGATGATGCTGTGTCTAAGCTACGGGAAGCCATGAGGGACAAGCCTCTTGAAGTGAGGGCACTACAAAAGTCAAAGTCGTGGGGATCTAGCTTAACTGACTGATTGTGATTTAGGTATCAATGCAGAAAAAACCCTGATTTATTTTTAATTTATTTTTTTCGCTGGCTTTGTTGTGTGGTCGTTTCTATGGTGAACTAAAAACTCCTGAGGGTTAAATGACCGGAAACGTTGTGAAGGAGACGATTAAAAGTCGGTCAAATCGAACGGGCCTGCATTTCCGATAGCACCTTGACAGTTAGGATTATCTTGTTTCCTTTTACAGACGAACATGACTTGTGGTGCTTCAAAAAAAAAAAAAAAATAGGAAAAAACGAACAGCTTTGGACCCGGACTGATCCTTTTTGTACATTCAAGATTATATCAACAAACCCCGCCTTGCTGTCCCCCGTTAGTCCAAAAGAAAGAGCAAAAGACCGTCGTCACAGGTGGACAGCAACAGATACAAAACGGCTGTGTCCCAATTCAGAGGCAGAGGACTTTAAAGAACGCCTGTTACGTAAGAAAAAGCCTAAGCGTGGACTTCCTCCGCAAAGAGTATTAACCACAGTGTCATCGCTAATCAAACAATATTAATGCCTGTAACCTGCAGTGGACTCTGGTATCAGTATCCGTATGGGTCTGAGACAAAAAAAACACTGGATTGAATATCTGTGGGGGGAAAAAAATAAATATGCTAAAAACTTCTTTACCCTGAAACATCACGTTAATATTTGTAGCCACAGTTTGGACTGATGTTGGAGGCCTAAAACAATACAAAGGAACAGGATAGGCAAAAGAAGGAGATGCTTCTGACAGCAACAAAGGAAAGTCCAAGACGTCATTTATCTACTTATTCCTGGATGTCCAAATTTGGACAAAAGAAAGTCACATTTCTCGGCCCCTGAAATAGGACACAGCCGACATCTCACCGCATCCTGTATGCTGCGACTGTTGCGTCCAGCTGTGTCGGTACCGTCTTTCGTCCTCCACACCTGCTTTTAGCTTTAGCTGAACTGGGATGGTCGAGAGGGACTACCGGGGCCAGCAGTACACGCTTCGAGCTCAATCCAATTTGGCCTGTCCTCACAGGACAAAACTTTTGCAGTTGTTGCTCTGCCAAAGATGTCATTGTGTCTGCTCCAAAACCTCTACGCGGCATGGATGCCGTTAAGACAACAGATCTGCAAGTCCCAGTGAGTACTGTATGTTTCCATCCACCTTTCTGTGTGCATTTTGAACTGGCGCGTAAATAGACCAAAGTGTGTATATGGCATCAATTTGAAAAGATATCACCAAAACCTTTTTTATACACGACGGGAATGTTTCTATTGGCGTTATTTAAACCCTGTCTTTATCAATATGCCAACAGATTCTTTGGTTTTGGTTTTTCAAAGACTGATGTTGCCAATTTTGAGTCTCTACATGCACAAAAATGTAGGATAACGGAAAGAAAGAAAGCAGTAATGAAATGTCAAGACGCGCCAGTCTTACTGGTGCTCTTTGAATTACATAATCTGGTTACGCCTTTCATCAATTTACTGAAGTAGTTTTACATGATTTTGAGGGGACTGGACAGCAGTCTGAAAACTTGGATTTGGAAAAATTGGATTAGGTACTGCCAGCTTTAGGACATCCAAACTGATTCAGATTTCAGGGAAATAACAGCGATACCGTCGGGGGTTACTACACTGTCGGGTGGTGAGGAGGACACTGAGACGGGGGTTTAGATAAACATGTGGTGGGTACAACCAAAGTTGTATCATTCACTCACGACTCCTCTGCAACTTCTCAAACAATGGCCCTCTTCCTACAACCTGATACACTCCTTCAGACGTGTGTGTGTGTGTCCCATACACTCTGATGCTGGCCTATCGTACTGTAAAAAACACTGCAGACGACAGAGAGGGGAGGGTGCTTTGTCTGACTTTGTAACCAGCGTCTTTTGAAAGCGCTTTTTGGTAGACGCCCTCACATATGTTAACCTGTGTAAGCTGGGGTGTATTGCAGTTTTAGCGAGGGGTGGGGGTGGAGTGAATAAAGAACAGCTGCCTTGTTTGCCATAAACCAGGGCCAAGATACCCCCCCTTGCACTTTTTGCTTTTCATTCTTAAAATAGCTGCAGATTATCAGACAGACAGCGCTGACCCCGTTAACCGTCGCAGACACGTCTCTCCAAAGGAACAGCCAATGGGTGAGCTTTTATCTCCGTGCCAATCAGTAATACAGAATTTCTAGAGAGGAAAAAAAAAAAAAAAAAAAAAAGCAACTTGGTTGTGTTTTTCTCTTCAGTTTGTGAAGACTTTTTTATTGTGTGATGCTTTTTTTTTTTAAGTCTGGAAGAGAGAAAAATGCTTCCACTGGTTATAAAGTCAAGCACCGGCAAGAAGTTCTGAGTTAAAATTTTTAAATTGGAACATAAAAATAAAAATAAAAGAGGAAACGAAGCAGTCATACAAAACAAAAAGTGAATTTCACTCCAAAAGCTTCACTGTGCACTTTGATTATCTCGTGGGACCTTTAGTGCGTCTCTCTGCTCAGCTGCTGAACTACATTGACACAACGCTAGATTGCACGTTCTTTCAAGTTTTCAGTATTTTTCTTCTAAAGCCTGTGTCTTCAGCTCGGGACATCGCCTTTCGTCTACCTGCTCTCTCTGTGTTACACATAAAACTTTTTTTTTTTTTTTTTTTTTTTTTAAAATCAAAGCTTATTATTTCTGAAGGTTTTATTACAAAAAAAAAACACAAACAGTCCCAGTTATTCAACCCACAGTCGTTAGCATATATTCATGTCATCTCTCACTATTTATTATTTTTTTTAAACCACACATAAAATGGGGGTTACACTTTTCTTGAAGGTATCTACATAAGAGTGACATGACACTGTCATGAAATGTCATTGTTTTTTTGTCATGACAAGTTACGGTTAGGGTTCATGACAGTGTCATGTCACTCTTATGTCAAGTAAAGGGTTACCAAAATGGGTTTCAGGTTCCCTGGTCAACCTTCCTTTATGCTGTTTAAAAAGGATCATTTTGGTGAAACTGACCATTTGTAACCTTTTGCTTGTCTGGTTTTTGAGTGTAGCAACACCTGTGACCTCAGCACTCTGTACTACGTTACCCCCCGCTCCGAGCGTTTGAAACCCAACATTTCCACAAACTGCCTCAGCCTGCCAGCAGACTTCATGCACGTCCAGCCGAGTGGAGCAGCCAAGTCTGTGGAAGTATTGGCTTCAAACGTCGAGAAAGTGAGGGAACTGGAAAACGTGCTATTATTTTCTCAGTGATCAAGTTATCAATTTAGTCTATGAAATGTCAGAAAATAAAAATGCATAAAAGCCCAATGTGATTTTTTTATACTATCTTTTTTTTTTTTTTTAACTTTCGTCGACGGATTTTATTGCTGGACTAATCGTTGTAGTCATAATTTAGTTTGGACTTTTTTTTCGCATTCGACTTCCACAGGGAACGCTAGGCGAGCGAATCCCCTGAGGAAAGTACAGAGGGCCGGGGTCACACGTGGCACTCGTTTAAGTGCTTCTTACTCGACCATCTGTGTTTACAGACGGTCCTGGCCTTTCTGTTTACGTACCATTTGGGTTTCCAAAAAGGCTATTTGGTGGACAAGCACTTGGCCCAAAAACTCGGTTTTATGTGTGGTTTCAAACACACCATTCGTTTGCTTTTTTTCGTCACGCTTTTCTCCCATTCACAAAAAGAAAGAAAAGGGAAAAAAAAACAAAACTAAGAAACACACACATACTAGCTGACTCTTTGCCCTCCCTCTCCACACCAACTTTGGTCTCTGGTTCTGATCTGTGACATTGCCTTATACACATTGGCAAAAAACAAAAAAAACTATGTTCCAGCAAAGCAAAAATAATACAAAAACCCCTCTACACCCCTCTACAGTTAGTGTAAAAGCAAGCCTTCTGTCCTCCTTTTAATACTACACAACTGTTTTCTGTCGCTGTGCCCCTACCCCCCCCTAAACCCTTCAGCAGCAGTCTACATGGAGGAACACTTCATGAAACAAGTGCCCGTTGTCTCGTTATGCTACATTGTTTTTTGCTTCTCGTACGGAGAGGGACAGAACTCTCGCGGTTACCACAACTCCCGCTACGAGAAGCAAAAGAAGAAAAAAAAAAAAAAACACACACACATCTGAAACATGAAAACGAATCCAGAAACAAACAAAAAAAAACGGACGCAATATAATCATCTGAGGTGCAAAATGAAAATAACGGAAAACAAAAAAAAAAAAAGAAAAAAAAAAGAGATTTGGGAATGTTTTGTCGTCGTCGTTCGCGTGTTGTTTGAGCTTCTGGTTTAAAAAGTCTGAGCTGGAGTTTAGGTAGCAGCGGGGTCAACCTGAAACTCTGAAGTCTCCTCAGTTTCCTTCCTTCCTTTCCTTCAGTCACTTTTTTTTTTTTTTCTTCTTCACATTCACAAACATTTAAAACTTCCTTGTGCAAATCAAGCAGTCTTTAGAAAGAATGCCCTCCGAAATTGTTCTTGTAAAAATATATAAACTCCAAGGTGGCTGACGTGTGTGTTGCAGCAAGTGTTTTCATTTCCATCTTTAATCGGGTCTGGTGTTGGGGTTGCTTTGTATGTCAACCAATCCCCTCCCTCCCTCCCTCCCTCCTTCCCTCTCCCCGTTCTCCCTTCCCCGAGAGGGGGTTGGATATGTTGTCTCTGTGGGGCTGTGGCCGGGTGGTTGGGTGCGGTTCATCTGCGTCCGGAGGGCATCTGTGTGTAGACGGGGTACGCGAGGCGCACGTTGAGCGAGTCGTTGTGCTGCACCAGGGAGGTCTGGTGGTAGTGGAGCACCAGGTCCTTCAGGCTGCTGTACAGGTTGTAGGGCTCGGCGAAGCCGAAGCCGCGCGGCGTGCTGTAGATGACGCAGTGCTTCACTTCGCCTTCGACACTGGGGGGGGAGGGGACACAGAAGACAGGTTCGGTTAGGCCGGCGCGTCAGAAACGTGGATGTTAAAAACTGATCTTTGGCCTCCAGTGAGACTGCATTTTTTTTTTTAAAAAACGCTGTTTAAATGTTTTCTGTCCACATTTTTAGATTATTTTCTTAAACTATTTGTTCTATTCTTACAAAGACACTGCTATGCCCTAAAGGAGGGTTCCTGGAAAAGATTATGTCATTTAGTAATAATTACATGGAATATGGAGACTGTTTAATTGGTACACTTCCAGTATTGGGTCTTTAATTCACTGAACAGTAAAGCAGCTGTAAAATATTTAAAATTTGATTTGAGGAGATAAATGCTACCTGCTAACCAAGGCTAATGGTAATGCTAACGGCACTTCCGCACTCAAAATGTGTAAATGGTTTTTCCAGAAAGATCGCTAAAGTCTGGTCTTGTGTGTACTCACATTACAGAGCAGGCGTAGCAGCCCTTCTTGCTGCTCTCTCGGATGAGAAATGCTCCGTCCGGCTTCCCGATGAGCAGCTCCTCCGCCTGCGTCCGGTTCAGGTCCCCGACGAACCAGCTCTTCTCGTCGTAGTGAGGCAAGTTCTCATCCTCCTCGGTCACAAAGTAGCCTCTGCGCCAACAAGAGATACACGGTGAACACAGAGGACAGGAGAAAGTGACGACAGTTGCTCCGTGCACACGGGTGCACAGTGGCAGGGTTTGGGAGAGGACAGGATGAAAAACTCAAAAGTAGAGACTCACTCGTCAGTGTTCTCGTTCTTGATTCCCAGCCAGTCGTTGATTCGTTTCTGGCGAACTCCTTTGTGATTGAGCCAGCTAAAGAGAGAGAGAAAGAAAGAGAGAACCGTAACTACTACAGTGCTAGAAATCTGTTTAAAAGGCTACAACATTGTTTATGATGCAGTGAACAGAAATCAAATTAAGTGACAAACCGCATGTCTGACAGCATCAAAACCAAGCTCATGGGAGATGCTTTATTTCCAGGACTATGGTTCATCAATATATTTCACACTCTGTTTAATAAACTGAGCAACAAGGCGCTCCATGCCCGCCGGACTAATATTTAATAATGATGTCTCCTGTACTTACACTAGATATTGGTCCCTGATCTTGCGGAGCTGTATGAGGTCGGGCTTCAGGCTGTTCATCTTTTTGTCCGTCTCCCGGTTGTCCATGGCTTGCGTCTTCAGGTCCTGCTCCAGGCGCACCTTGCTGTCGTGGATCTCTCCGAGCCGGGACTTGAGCTTCTCGTAGTTCATCATGATCCTCTCGATCTCCTTGTCGTTGCCCTCGCGGCGGAAGCGCTCGATGTAGTCCTTGCTGTAGCGCTCCTGCGTGTGGCACTGCTCCTCGAAGATCTTGATGGTCTCGTTGAAAGCCTCGATGGCCGTCCGCTTCATCTGGATCTCCTGAGGGAGGAGAGAAGAGGTGGTACGTGAGTGGACCGAACAGAAAACACGACCATTTGTTTCTGTTAAAACCATAAAAAAAAAAAACTTCAGTCACTATACAGAAGTATGGGTGTACCTGCGAGGTCTTGGTGTATTCTTCATACAGTCTGTCGTACTCTTTGCTCTTCTCCTGGTACTGGTTGTGGTATTCCTGCAGCTTCTTCCCCACGGCGTCAATATTATCCTCCTTTACCAGCTGGTCCTGAGAGGACGAGAAATGAAAAAGCATTAGAGAGCGAGCGGTGCACAGACAGCCAAAGGGAAAAGGCTGCATGCATACGTGTTAGACGTGAAAGAATGAAGAGCTTTTTTCTTTAAAATTGGGGACAGAGGAAAAAGTGCATGTGCGCGTTTGCTCCCTTCACCCCTGATTCTGCTTAGCGAGAGGGACTCCTGAACAGGCTCGTTAATTAACCACCCACAACGCCCCGGGTGCACGGCAAGGTGTGCACGCTTGGAGATATTGCACCGCTCTGAGTAATGACTCGCCTGGCAAAACGAGTGCAGCGGGGGAGGAAGGGAATAAATGCAACAACGGCCCTTTGACACCGCGGATGTGTGCAATTATTTAGGGAGCGTGGCACGGGGGGGGGGGGGGCAATATTTCAGCGAGCAGCGATCTTGCTGCCGCTGCAGTTTGGAGTGGAAACATCCAGCACAGGCCGCCGGGTTCGGAGGAGGTGTAGGTGGGGGTCTACAGAGGACGCTGGTTGGAAATGGGTTTGAAATGTAGAAGAAACTGAAAGACCAATGAGAGGGAGTTTTGTCCCCAAGATCAAGAAAAGTTTGTATTTTTGTACTATTGGTTGTGATCACATTTGTATAACCAGAGACCTGAAAATATGGCGACACTAGAGGACACAGGCTTACAAAGGAGTCCAATTTCACCAATTGAATTTTACCAAACAAATCCAGTTTCATCAAATATTCCAAACAGAAAAGAACGTGGACACGCCTGAACTGTCTTTAACTCTCCTGTTACCCTCGGGTCAAATCTGACCCGTTTTAAAAATTTCTACATCAAAAAAATATGGGTCTCTTTAACCAAATTGCCTAAGAATAACATGGATGGCTACATACACAAAACAGGCTGTGATCATCCATCAACATACGTTTCTCTGATCTTAACCATTAGTCAAAATCATTTCTGGGGTTTTTAAACTCAAATTAGGTGTTATTTTCATATTTTCAATTTCTGGGGGAGCGAGACGACCACCATTCAACCCGAAAAAAAGTCACATAACCATTCCAATGACTCCGAAGCTGTTCAGTTAAGGTAAATTAACCAAAAAAACGGCATAGTTCCCCTTTAAATAAAGTCCTAACAGACAACGTGTATCTTGTTGGATGGATGGATGGATGTGCGCGTGTGAATAACGTGTATGCAGACCTGCTGGAAGCGGGAGATGGGGTACATGAGTTTGACGTCCAGCTTGGTGTTGTACTGAGCCAGGGACTCGTGTCTGTAGTGGCTGATGAGCTCCACCACCGAGCTGAACGTTAGGGGGTCAGAGAAGCCGTACTTTCCGTCCCGATGGTAGATCTTTATCAGCTTGTTGTTGCCCCCCTTCCTGAACACGCAAATAAGAAAAAGAGGAGACAGGATTAGTGCATATCACCATATTGAAACCCTTTTTTTTTTTAGAAGGGGAATGCTCAAAATGCATCCCTGAACAGATTATTCTCCTTAATATTCACACTTCAGCAGCTTCTAGCTCGGGCTTAGTTCCCCCTCAAGCATTTTACTTCCAGGGAAGTGGGCGATTTGCTCCAATTTACCAGGATGCTGCGTAGGCAAAATGCTTCTCAACACATGATTTCCCTCAATCTGTAGTTAACTAGAGGGATGGCTGCATAAAAAGTGGAGCAGAAGTAGTAATCACCCACTCCTTCCAGCCTCCATTAACCCCCCCCGTTGTTTGAAACACACTCCATTCATGACTCGGATATCAAATAAACTAAGACTTTACCTCAGTGTGAGCGTGTAGTCGCCCTGCATCTTGGTGGAAGCGTCCCGAACCAGGAAGGTCCCATCAGGCATGTCTCTGAGCTTATCATTCACCTCCTCCCTGAAGACAAAAAAAAATAAATAAATGAGAGTTTGAGTCAGTTGAGTAATTTGTGTACAGATGGTTTTTATTTGAAAAGTCTGCCTTCAATTATGAGTGGCAGGCGATGAGGACTTTCCCCGCAGCCACACACCTCAAAGTAAACAGTCCATCAATTAAATGATGTAGGGAGTGACTAGCTGGACAGACTGATCCCAGCCAACAGCGTCTCTGCTCGAGATGAGTGTGTGTGTGTGTGTTAAAGATGGCAGACTGGCTGTCTGCATTGTAGGTAGGTGTGGTTGTCATCTGACGATGTGTGGATTGTGTCTGAGAGCTAACCTGCACTTAGGAAGGTAAGGGAGTCACAACAGCCTAAACAGTTGGGACTTTTTTTTTTTTTTTTTTTTTTTTACAGATTTACACTAAAAAAAACTACAGATTTCATGGAAAGGTTTTCTGTTCCCAACCATCAAGAAGTTGATGGTCTGAAACTCAACTCCAAAGTAATCTTATCTTTAAAAGTATTTACTGAAGGCATAATGAGTGCATACAACAGAACACAGACACAGAAATGACCCTTTGTGACCCTAAACCTAACAGAAGAAAAGCACTGAATTTAAACTCATCAACTCACAACGTTGTTTAGTTTTAATTTGTCATTTTTTTCCCCCAGTTCTGACCGGGTTACAAAATCAAATATATAAAACTACATATATAAACCATGTCAAAGGGTATTTGCGCCCCATGTCTTGTCAATCGCTACTTTAAAACAAAGATTAATATCCTAAAAATACTTTTGGTGCTGTAAAAGCTCCAATGTGTGAGAATTTCTCCCATCTAGCGTTGAGATTATATCTATCTATCTATCTAAACTCTCTCGCGCCACGCAGTTCAAAGTACGTATTACAGCTACGATAGCCTTCACGCTTCAAAAAGCCGGTCTCTTGCTCTTTTCAATCTCCTTTTTCTTTTTTTGGGCAAAGAAGAAGACTCCTGTTCCTGAAATTTGGATTTTGAATACGTGTGGTCCTCCATGATTCCTTCTTCAAACTTGCCGGGGCCGGGAAGCTACGATACCCATTAGCAGCATTAGCAGCAGCTGTGAGTTTATCATGTGACAGAGAAAACGTGAAAGGTGGAGCAGTATGTCCTGTATGTCCCTTACCGGCTTACCTTACCTTACGTATTTCAAGATGGAACATGAATATGGAGCGTCTACCCCAGTTCATGTGAACGCAAATGTAAAATTTCAAGCCCAAAGGAATACTTGGAATTGATGGTGGTGGTAAATATTCATGAAAAAGGACAAGTTTGTGAACGGGCAACACAGATTTTGATAATGAACAACTAAACACATTACACACCGGACCTTCAAGGGACCAGATTTCCATTCAATTTGTCCTCACCCACCAACTTTACATACTTTCTCACACAATAAGTATCTTATGTAGAGCTCAAATGATACTAGACGTTTGAGGGAAAATGCCAGCAACATCGATACAATTTGAGAGTAAAAGGTCACTCTGATCTTAAGACCCAGCATGTGTGTTGAGTGCGTTGTTACCTGGATATGTCCCCCCAGTACCACTCGGCCTCTTGCAGTGAGCCTCCTGCTCCTCCGTCCTTGGCGCCATTGCTGCCGCCCCCTCCCACCCCGACCGACGAGGGCGGCTGCGGCTTCGCTGGCTTCGGAGGAAGAGCTGGAGGAGAGAACGAGACGACACGTTATTATTGTAGCCTGACCTGTTTTGTGTGTGTGTGTCTGTGTGTGTGTGTGTTTTCTACAGCTCTGCGGCAAAGTTCAGCCATCCATCCATGACTGCAGATGGAGAGGAAGCGAAGCATTGTTACACCAAGTTCAAACTCTCCGCATATGTCATCACTTTGGGATTTTTTTTGCTTCGTTCGACCATATATACACACGCACACATTACACCATAAAGGATAGAGATTTTTTTTTTTCCAGTCATCCCCAGGTATGCACACATACTTCACATGCAAATTATAACACAGGAGCAATTTATATCTCAACACAAATGCAGCAGCGGTGCAGCTGGTGACCCGTGTTGTTATTAATTACACAGGCAAACAGTAGCATGGCAAATACAGCCCATACATCATCCCAGTAATTATTCTGTCTGTCATGCAACACACACATACTTAGGAGCCTTAATGCAGAGTAAAAGCTTTCGGCTGCCTTTAAGACATTTCAGATCCTGAGGAGGGAGAGGGAAGTTTGTTACAACTGTCAACACTCTTGTTTTCATAAAGTTTCTCCTGTCTTTGAACTCATCCTCCCACTGAGCTGCTGTAGGGAGGATGTAGGGAATCTTCTGTAGTTCTTATCACAGCAGACAATGTTGGAGATCCAACAGAAACTTGACTGTTACCTTTTGGTTTGCAATCTGCATCATATCTATGACCGACGCCAAGGCATTCTAAACAGATTTGCGTCATTTAAAATAAAATGTGAATTGTTTTTGTTGGGTCCACAATCCACAAAACCAGACATGCACATTGATTGCCCAGAGCCAAAGGATGGCATGGACTTTGTAATCTTGTTTATGCATTCATGGAACAGAAATCAAAAATTCTAATTGGGACAGTTTTTGACTTTATTTGATTTAGGCAAAGTTGTTGTACAGCTGCTTGTGTTTAGACATCACTAAACATTTGAGAAGTTAAGGTTTTTTTTGTTAAATAATAAAAAATAAAAAAAAAATCTGAACCAAAACTACAGGCACTATAACACAAAATCCCAAACCATACGTAGTCCGTCAACTCTGGACTGATGGCAGCTTTAAACCTTTTGGTTTTATGAATGTGGGGAGGCCCTTTGTTAACATTAAATAACAGCCTCTAGCTTTACATTTGGAAAAATAATAACAAAACCTGAGCTAAAGTTAAATCCAGCCTGAGTGAATGCCAACAGCCTAACAAACAGAAGCTCTTGTGTTTGTTGCCATGCTGTGTGCCAAACGGAGCTAGCATGAATATGACCCACAATACCAAAAACATACACATATATATATATCTCTATATTGGAGCAGAGCAACGTTTCAGAAGTCTCCAGGCACATCTGGATACAGTTTAAGGAACAGCAGTGCAATTACTGGAACGAACACACACACACACAGGACAGCGTCCCTTAAAAGAGGGAAAGTCCGCTGATGAATGTACCCTGAAATGCCACCGGAGGAGCGTTTTCCTTCTGCTGGAGCGTCATGACATTCTGGCTTTACCAATTACCAGACGACACGCACACATGGATGACAGAAACAGACAGGGGAATTCCCACAATGCACAAGGAGAGCGGAATAAGGCTGGAGAAATGAAAGCCAACATGACCTCTGGGTGTACGTGCAGTAACATGGCCATTACTTCACCCACGACTCTACTGTTCATGGTACATACGGCTGGACTTCTGGCTTCTTTGTTTGCGTCCTACTGCTGTAAATCACATTAGTAACTGAAGTAGTAGTAGTAGGAGTAACTGTCATTAAAGCTGTTTTGACTTTTTGGCCACTTGGGGCAGCAGAGCAAGCTCAAACACTGACATGTAATACAAACTTAATATGATCGAGTTATAGGTAGTTTAGGGCTGCAACTACTAAACATTTTAATTGTTGATTAATCTGTCGAATTTTTTACTCTATAAAATGTCAAAAAACGGTGAAAAATTATGATCTTAGCTTTCGTCCCCAACTCAAAAGGTATTGAGTTTACTGTCACAGAGGAGAGAAGAAACTAGAACATGTTCACATTTAACAAAGCTGACAGAGAATTTTTACTTTTTGTTCATTAAAAAAATACTTAAACCAATTAATCAAATTCCCGGTTGACTTATTAGGTGTCAACTAATCAATTCATCTTTGCAGCTCTAAAGTAATGACAAGTTGTAGTTATGGCCAACAAGTTATCTTCTTAACCAACCTTAACACGTATTATATTTAATCTACTTTAAACTCTGGTTTGGACATTAATGTAAAGCATGTATATTTCTTTTGTATAACATGTCAAATAAACACACACACACACACACACACACACCTTTGTTCTCCTTCACCCCTCCCTCTCTCCTCCCTCGTCTTTCACATCGCCACGGCGATCGGCCAGTTAGTCATTCAGTTAGTGCAGCTAAAGCTGTCAATCTGCAGCTGCACTGTTCCCCTTTGTCAGCACTTTATGGACTCTCTCTAACACGCACTTTACACACACGTTTGTTTCACTATCTTTGTGGGGACCCGTCATTGACATAATACATTCCCTAGCCCCTTACCCTAACCTTAACCATCACAACTAAATGCCTAACCTTAACCCTTACCCTCACCATAACCTAATTCTAACCCTAAAACCAAGTCTTAACCCTCAAACAGCCCTACGAATACCCCCCCCCCCCCCCATAGGATATATAAATATTTTGAAACTTCAACACAACTGACACCTGGTCACCAGGCTGCAGCTAAATATTATTTCGCAATTAATCCAATCATTTTTGGCTTAATTCAAAGTCCATAAAATTTTACGTATATCTTTAACTTGCTGAAGTTGTTTGAGCAACATTTCAAGCTTCTATTTAAAAAAAAAAAAAAAGTATTTAATTGAAATTGATATGTATAAAAAGCAGCAAATCCACAAAACTAAGAATAGTACCTAATAAATGACTAAAAGTGATGAATTGATCATTAATTGTCATCATCATCAAAAGAACCATTACTTCTCGTTTCTGCACTACGATGACAAACAGGACAATAAACAGGAGCAACAGTCACATCCTTTGTTGCAAAAGTCCATCGGAGACACCTCCGACACACTGCTCAACACTTTAACATCTGTCCTGCATGAAACAAGTCAAACTCACTCATGACAACCGTCCTACCAAAGAGGACAGAATGTGAAAATGTCATAAAATATGAAAGATATTAGTGTTACACAAATGCATTGTTTTAAATCTGTAAAAAAAAACAAAAAGTCACAACTACTGCATAACATTCTGAGAGAGCGCAAGGGGGATGGTGAACAAAGGCGACCGTCAGCGCAGCCTCCCTCCCCCTCAACAGACAAAGGAGCAACACACACACACACACACACACACACACACACACACACACACACACACACACACACACACACACACACACACACACACACACACACACACACACACACACACACACACACACACACACACACACACACACACACACACACACACACACACACACACACAAAGTAAGGAGTTGCAGGTGGTGTGTGTGTGAGCATCTACAGTACGGGGGTGTGTTTCAGCGTCACGGCTGTGGAAGCACACACACACGCACCTCTCACACATGGTGTTGCTTAACAGCGTACGACTTTAGTTTTCCAATCCGAGTCCAGATTGCTGCAACAGTAGACGTATATTTTGTCCATAAAATGTACATCTAATGCAACATTTTTGTCCGACCAAAATCAAAAAAAAAAAAATATTAAACATACAAAAACAGAGAAAGGCAGAAATTCCTCTCATTTGGAACCAGAGTGTTTGGCATTTTTTGCTTGGTAAGTAACTTTCTGGGGATCAACTGCACTAGTTCCCCAAATTGTAGGGTACAAATGCAAACTAACAGGGGAAAGAATAAAGACACACACACACACTTAGGTTGTGTGCTGAAAGAAGAATCAAAGAAGAGGGGATTGCAACAACATTAAAGCGGTGAAAAATAGAAAACGCAAAAAGTGTGAAACTAGTAAATAAATACACAGATTGGAACAGGAAAAGTGAAGTCTGAGAAAGCAACCAACGACAAACAAAGGCAGCAAATACACAAAAGACCACATCCTTCTCTTACCGTCCTCTACCATCGTACTCTCTGTTAGCTGCATGCTGTCACTCGTCTCTCAGCTGTTTCCCTCCTCCCGCCTACTCTTTCTCTCTGTTGATTTCTCTCTCTCTCGCTCGATCAGTCTCTCTCCTCCTCCTCTACCTCTACCTCCTCCTCCACCGCCGCCTCCGCCTCCTGCTCAGTCAGACTGAATAAAAGAGCGAGCGAGGCTGAACCTAAAAGACAGAAGACGCGCGAACTAATCCCCGCACAGAGGCCCGCCCCCTTGGCCAATCAGAAGGCAGCAATGGGGGCGTGCCTCACGAGAGAAAGAAAGAAAGAAAGAAAGGGAGGTGGAGTTATCCGGTGGTATATCAATTCCTTCTGGGACACCCCACACTCAGAGACAACCGCGCAGCAGCGAGCGCTAAATCAACAGGTCGTCTCCTATTGAACACAGTGACACTGGCAGCTGAATGGGTGATTAAGAGACTCCTTTATTCACTTATTCATAGTTTATTTCAGGCAATAAATATACAATGTAATCCGACACATTGTCACGTGATGATACGTTCTATTGTTTTGTCCAACCAACAGTCACAAACTAAAGGATAATTCATTTAAAATGATATAAAACCGAGAAAAACAGACGATCCTCCCAGCTGACAAGCCGCGAAACAAACAATATTTGGTATTTTTGCCTTCAAAAACCCTTTCGCTACAACAAATATGAACACAGCCAAAACACATTCAACCAACTGCCAGTCCGCAAATATAAATATCACTTATTAGGTCTACGTTTTTGATCTAAAATTGAAAAAGTACTTCCAACATTTTCCCATAAGAATGTCACAATTTGACTCAACATAGTGTAATAAAAGTCTGCTCTCACGTTGTACCTTCACACAGACCATCAGAGTTTCTTGAGAAGGAAAACCTTTGAAATATTTTAGGTTATAAGCTCTTTTTGGCTTTATAAAAAAAAAAAAAAAAAAAAAAAAAAAAAGTTAAAGAGCTATGAATGAATTCATCATGTCAACCAGATCCATCTCCATGACAACTGAGCAAACTGTATCCGCGGATAAAAAAAAAAAAAAAAACCACTTGTGTGATACGTTTGAAAGCTCCAGAAGAAGCTAAAGTAAGTGGACCTTGAGTCGGGACTCTTTCGTCGAAGAACTATTTCGAAGATCAAGACTGAATTCTGATGCAGACTCGGTTATACTTTTGGATATTATGTTTAGTTGTGTTCCGATTATGATCCTGATAGAACGGCTCTCATCATGTCAAACCGACCCTGCGGATGATGATGTGTGTCTGTATGTAAACAGGCTTTGACATCTCCACTGTGCATGCTGTTTATATCAACAGCAGCAGCTCCACACTGCTGGTTTTGCATAAATTAGCCCGTTTATGAAATCACAAAGTAATAGCAGGGCTGTGCAATTAATCAAAGTAAAAAAACGATTATTTGTTTGACGGTTGCACTGTTTTTTAAGTTAAATAATTGCAAATCTTTTCAAAAGACAATGAGTAATCATGTTAAATAATCGAGATGAGTGAGTGAGTGAGTGAGTGAGTGAGTAATATATATGTGCTTGAAAATATCTGTCAAAAGGATTTTTTTTGACCACTTGAAGGCAACTTGATGCACTTGAGAAATGTGTTCCTCCAGTGTAATTTCCCTCTGCAGGTGAGTGCACTCCTGTAGAGTAATTGTTTATAATCTGCTCCTCATTATGGGCCGAGTCAGGGCTGGTTGATGGCGCACGATATTAACAAGAACATGTTTGATAGATAGATAGATAGATAGATAGATAGATAGATAGATATATATATCCCAATGTCGCCCATGCGGGCAAATTGCATTTACAGATATTTAAATTGATGCTCAGTGCAGTGACAATGACTTATGACTCATTTCTTTTTGCTCTAAATTATTAATTTGGAAAACAGAATTTTGAAAAAAACAATATAATATGATCACGTCATCATTGAACATGATTGACAATGGACCTCAACAAGCAGTTAGTGGATTACTCACTTAAGAAAAGGCAGCTGTGCTGCTTTTATTGTTGTCAAAGTGACATTACTGTTGCATAACAAGGTGGTCTAAAGTTGCAGACAGCTTTGTCAAATCTGCCCTACATTATCACAATTTCCCAAAATCAAATGCAAACATGATGCAAACTGTTATAGAACTGTATCAGTGCAAACTTAAAGCCTGTGCAAGTTGATTTTCATGCTGGGTAGGTGTGAGTAGACACTACCTGGACGGTAGGAGAACTGGGAAGTAATGTGCAGTACATGGGATTTACTGTAAATGAGGCAAGAAATGCAAAGAAGGTTAAGACGACTCAGTGTGCCATACACACACACACACAAAAGGTAGCTTCGCCCTCCCCCAGGGGTGGCAGTGGCACTCCACCTGTGCTAATGACGACACACACACACGACTAAATGTCACTGAAGCTCTCACGTTTCAATTCCAGTGTAATAAATATTATAATGAATGACTGTAAGGCACTTGTCTTCTCCCGACGTTTCTTCACTTCTCTCCTCAACCCTTCACCATCCCTCCGTTCATTTCTTCCACTTTTCTGCCTCTCCGTCACCCTCTTTTCCTCTTTCAATTGCATGTCAGTTATGTCAAGACAAAGACACTCGGCATACGTTGACGCACAGACGAGCTGAGTCGGCTATACAAATAGGATGACAACACACACACACGCACACACACACACACACACACACACACACTAACCCAAATGCTCTGCTAAGCTAAGAGATACTGCGCCAACCCACTTCACTTGGCCTTCAATATACCTCAAATTAGAACTGACTCGAAAATGTATGAAGCATATTGTTCTCCTTGCTGGTACAGACTTCAGAAAATTCATCCTGAATAGAGTTTGAATGACTACGATCTAATGGTTGAAATACTTTCTTTGATAAAGCATCTTAACCTCAGGGGATTTTTTTGTTGTTGCATTATCTCTCCAACATGCCGAAGATATGACATAATGCTGCACTTTGTGGTGGGTGCAGAATATGCAGTACATGTCAATAGATAAATGCGGGAAGAGAAAAGAGGGGGAAAAAGGGGACAGAGCTACCGGGCAAACTGCATTCAACAGCGCCTCCTGGAAACAACAAAACGTCCCACATCTGCGCCATGATCCATTCAACGCACCGGGGGGAGAAAAGAGGGGGGGGGGGGGGGGGGGGAGTCAAATGACAGTGGCACAATTGCCGAGGAATGAATGAATGAATGCAAGAATTAAACATATTCAAATCTGGATGACAGCTTGCTAGATAGAGGCACAAAGTCGTATAAATGCGCGTCAGCGAATGGTTTTATGATTATGAAATGTTCGGGACCTTTTATTCCCGGTTTCCTTCAATGTTCCGGACACCCTCTGTTCTGTTCTCCGTGTCCCATCCCCCCGGCCCTTTCCCGTTGTCGGCACCGGGCAGAGCAAATTTCGGGATGATCCGGATGGAGCTGGTTGATTTAGACTTTGAATGAGGACTAAAAACAGTAAAACTGCGCAGGTAGTTGCACCAATGTGTTTCTGGTTTCGAGGAGCAAATTCGGCTACAAAAGAACTGCGTTGGTGTTTATTGCATTTTAGTCCAAAACGATTTGGGCTGCAATTTCTGTCACCTTTGCTATTTATTTATCATATCACATTATAAGCAGATGGGCAGAGGAGGATTTCGGCTGCCTCTAAACACATACTACATGGGACTATTGTCTCCAAATGTGTCTGTGAGTGCAGGTTTGGAGAGCTGCAGCTAACGTTACTGTGTCACAGCAGAAATAAGCACGTAAATGTACAAAGGAGCATTTCTGCTAAAACGAATGCACCGGAGATAAAGAACCACTTGTAAATTATGTTTAAAGCTTTGCCAGTGGTGCCGAAAACTGTTATTACAGCCGAATACAAAGATACAATGTCGCTAAATCATTTTTTTTATTAAAAGCTCAAGTTACCAGCTTCCCAGTAACGTTTTAGCAAAAGCAGAATAGTGCGAGGTTGATGTCGAAACTATGGCAGTAACGTTAATGATGCACTGCCAAAAACCAACAAAAAATACCACTTTAAATGAGCAGACACTATGAAATCCCTCGAGAAAAAAAACGACCCAAATGTCGGTAAGCCAGCCGGTGGGGGGGTATGAGCAGCAGCAGGATGTAACATTACGCTTTAAAAACTTTCCACCAATTCAAACAGAAACCAAACCAAACGCTACACCTCCTCTCCTCTCCAGCTAGCTCGAGCCCAACTACCATGTTTGAATATTAGCGTCGCAGGCCTCCTTAATTACCTGGCGGTTGGTCCATTTCCAGATAAAATATCAGCTCTGTGGAGTAGGGCATCATCACGTCCCTCCAGTCTTCTTCCTCGCCGGCTTTTTCCGTCGTCCAGACTGTATTATACATTGCTTCCGTGTGGCTTAACCTGACAATCTTTCTCCACAAAAAGGGGGGGAAAAGCTTATAAAATGCGAACGGGTGTCAAAAAAACTAACCGACGTTAATGCTAATCTATCTACTTGAGACTTCTATCTGAATTCCTGCTTCAGACTGGAATAAATAGACGAACTGTGTACAGCAAGCACCGGGCTGCGACTGCTCCCTCCGACATAATAATAAAGTTAATAACTTAGGGCTCTTCATGGATGCCCTCTATATGTGTATATGTATATAAAAGCGTCCTTAAACGATGGGAAAGTAGATGCCAGCTCTACATTTCAGTCCCCTTCCTTCTCCTCCGCTGGTGCCTCCGGCTTGCTACCTTCATTTTAAGAAGAACTCTGACAAGAGGAGGCTGGCAAAGGCTGACAACGGCTGGGACAAACCACTGCGCCGAGCCTCACAGGGGTGTGACAATTTAACTCCCCTTGTGACACACTTAAAGTAAATACAAATATATCCTTGGCGTAAGAGATATTAACATAAAATAAGTAACAACTTATCTAACATAAAGAGGAATATTATTCCACTCACCCATTCTGCCTGTGTTATTTCAATTCTACGTCCCCCCCCTTGGTTAGCCCCTTTCTTTCCCAGTCCCGCCTGTGATCGAGCCTCTGTGCGCAAGCGCAGAGACTGAATTTGAAAGCCAATAGGGAAATAACTTCAGCCGCTGAAGAGCAACTTACAAATTCGGTGGTTTTCCAGTCAGAGCCTTACCTTCCTGCTGACTGACTATGTCGCTACAAACTATTGGCTCTCGCTACTGCTGCAGCTACTTTGGGATATGACATAGCAGTCTACATGAATAAGTAGCTAGCCTACCAAACATTCAAATCACACATGCTTCACGTTTTCCCAAAGCAGACCTGAATGATTTTACATTTCTGAACGTGCTTTTTCTACCATACAACCAAACCAACATTATATTTATCCTACTAACAAGTATTGTGTGTATCAAAGTGTGATAGCCTATATCTTATTCCTATGTGCCATAGAGCTCATTGTTGCACTGGATGACATGTTCCTTCATTACCATGAACAGACACACTTTTCACTCAATCCCCCACACAACGTCCAGCTGCCCCAAATACTCACTAGATCAAATGTGAATCAAACAAATGCACTATTTCCTTCTGTTTGAGTAACATTTGCTAAAGTGCCCAGCAGTTAGGAAGTAGGAAATAACACAGCCTTTAAAAAAATGAAACTATACATTTGTGAGCCGTTCAATAGGAACCAATGGGATTTTTTGACAATAGGAATAGATAAAATAATGCTAACCTCGTGTATTTTAGTGGAGGGACTTCCCAAATGAATATACTCTTTCAGCTGTGACAACAAAGGTGGAATACACAAATCAAGCAAGTTTCAAGTTGATTTTCATACGATAGTGAAATGAATTCAAACCGTGGTCGACTGAAAGGTATGACAAACATTCAAAAACCCAAATAACTACAATGTGGTTTGGGAAATGGTCCTCAGCAATGTAAAATAAAAACCCACGCAATGAGACAGAGACTACAATGTCTCTGAGATTATAGATTAGATGTACCTTTAGTTTGGTTTGAGCTGTAGTGTCTCTGAAACCTTGCCTGCTCCTGAGCTGATCCTATAACATGACACACTTCATAAACTAGCTCATGATAAACGTACAAGACCTTTGTTCCCAAAAACAGTGGAAATTAAATATACCCTGTTTGATCATAACCCCTTTTCCGCTACAGCGATGTGTTTTCAGAGCTAAAGTTTGTTTGTTCAGTGGGCTCGTTTACGTAACTCCAGTGGAGGAAAAGGTGCCATTTACCTCGTAAACCAAACCGCCTACAGTGAGGTAAGTACAGTTACAGTAAATGATATGAAAGCTTAAACATAAGCTTAGGGATGCAAGAGAGGTGCAAACATGTATTTAGGAAGCCTATAACACAGGGATTACTGCACACACACACTAAAATGGATATTATGGATTTACAGGATTGTGGGTTTAGCTGTGTTTCAGGACTTGTGTGTATGGCTCCTTATTTTAAGATATATATATATATATATATATATATATATATATATATATATTTGTATTATTATATTATATATTTTTTAAAGCTGTTCTATCAATATTTTTATATTAACAATGGATCAAATTATGTTTTATGGGAAAGGGGTCCCTCTTAGTGACGAAAGCACAGAGAATTATCACCCGACTCTTCAGTTCCCCTCAGCTCTACAGAGCATTTTAGCGTCTTTCAGCTCATTCTTTTGGTTTTTATGGCCCACAGCTTTACTGTTTAGGTTGACTCTCACGGCTCTCATGACATTGTTTTTGGCCGCAGCAGGCAGCAAAAAAGTTCTAAAACCCGAGTGTACACTACCTGCTCAGCACCAAAAGGCAGAGGGACAAGCCACTAGCTGTTAAAGAAGGTGAAACATATAGCAACTAAAGAGCCAGATGTGCGTGCCATGATTGCCAAATGTCTGTTTGCCATATCAACTTAAATTATGATAATACTGTATGTATATTTTTTCATTGATTCTTAGGACATTAGGAAGTAGTGTTGCTTTTTTTCGACAGTGCACCTGCTTGTTAATTGATGGCGGATTATGCTGCTTCCAGTGTTGGTGTTCTCTCTCTGTTTGGGTCTACTTGGGTTGTATGCATTTTAGATCAGGACTATTTTGGATGGGTCTCTTTGGTTTTTAAAATTCTTTTTTTCAAAACGTGATTTTCTATCTGCTGAAGCATATTCTGGGGTGTTCTGTGCAAACAAAATTGGGATTACAGTCTGTTTAAGCTGATTAATTATTTTCAAAAAAATATGGGCATTTTTGAAATTAAAAAATAAATAAAATAAAATTAACCTTTGACCCTTTTACTCCCTCTCTCCACTTCTATTCCTGTGCCAAGAGCAGAAAGCGGAGCACTTTTGAGATTTACATAAAAAAAGAACAATGGCATCATTATAATCAGCTGCCCCCGAAGCATACAGTGGAGACCCAGACTGGCCCAGACTCCCAATCATCCACATGGTAATCTCCTGTTAACAGCCTAATATCAATACAATATCTTTAGATGGGGGCTGCTGCCACCAGTAATTACAGCTGCTCTGTCTATCTATCTGTCTGCCTGGTGTCCTACTTGGGTCTGCCCCCCAATCTGCCATCCATCCATGCAGACACCCACTGAACTACCCACCATCTATCCATCCGTCCATCCAACCAACCACTTCCTAAACTTGTCAGTTTCTTCTGTCCATCACAAGAGAAGAAGAGGAGCATGATGGTTCTTTTTGCCTAAATGTTAAAATAAAATAAAATAAAATAAAATACAGGGGGTCTGGCAGGAATGTCAATGTGTGTGTGTGTGTGTGTGTGTGTGTGTGTGTGTTTTTCACAGATGGCTCGTGCCGGACACACAGCCCAAAGCTCCTCTCTGCAAGTGTGTCAATCAGGTTTAATTGCTGCTGTCGCTCTGTGTGTGTGTGTGTGTGTGTGTGTGTGTGTGTGTGTGTGTGCGTGTGTGTGGCCAGGCAGATGGATCCTTAACAATGACACAGGAACTGACTGCCCGTCGTCATACAAAAGAGAAAGAGAGAGGAAGGAGGAGGGGCAGACGGAGGGAGGAGGAGGACGATGGGAACAGCAGTATTAATCTGCGCTGTCCCCGGCAATCAGCACACTGCTTACCATTTAACCTTCTTAACAATAGAGCCGTTTGGCATCAAGTGGTCTATTTGCATAGCATATGTATAATCACATATGAAGCATTGTCACATATGAATCAACCCCTCCCATGACTCCAGATAAAACTTCAAAATCAAATTACGTTATGTATGTTTCCATCCATTGGTTTCAGGTGTTTTTTTAATATCAGCATAAAAAAAGACAAAGTTTGGAAATCTTGGCAAAGTGGCTGGCAGAAAAAAAATTGGAATAAATGCTGATGTTGTGGAACCTGCTTCTCTTCATTTTCGTACTGCTGTCACTTTTATGTGCCTCCACCCTGCCAAAAAGACTATAATTATAAAGGGAAGGTGTGCCAGGCGGTACCACATGTTTACTAATTGAAATAACACTGGTGCAGTGCCCGTTTAAAACTTGCCTGTTGGGAACTTGCTTGGCCTCTGGTTGCTGCTTGCAGCTTTCTGGAGAAGCGTTCATCCAAACAACTTCGCACTCTGCACTGTGCTTTCTTGGGTCCAGAGTAGTCTATATACACGACATTCCACTTCCGGGATTGCTCCGGTGCTGCCGGAAATATTGCCGGATGTCCCTCGTTTAGGCCGGATATCCATTAGCCTTCCGCTTCCTTTGTGTTGGCATTTTAAACTCCGGTGGATTTATGAGGACTAATGGTTGACCTTTTCTCAGATCTCTGCAGTGTAAATCCAGACAGCTAGCTAGACTATCTGTCCAATCAATAGTATGGGGTGATGGACCAGAGTTACAGAGTGTCTCCCCTGCTTCCAATCTTTATGCTAAGCTAGGCTAACCATGTCCTGACTCTAGCTCTGTACTTAACACACAGACATGAGATTGATTTCCATCTTCTCATCTCACTTTCAAAAGCAAAGCAAATAAGCATATTTTTTTTATTGTTCAGTACTCCTACTTTAATACATTTTACTGATAAAACGTCTGTACTTTTACTGAAAACAAACTAACATTAAATGTAGGTTTCTGCATATTTTTACATTGTGGTTTTCACTTCTAAATACTTCTTCCTGTTTGTGTTTGCAGGCGAGAACCAGGGAAGAGGATTTGCGTGTGAGTACTGCATGAGAGAGAGAAGCTCAGGTGATCTTCTGGGAATCAGGTGTTGAGTTTGCCATTTCTGTCGCCATAGAGACCAAAACGGCCGTCTTTTAAAGGGACTCTAAGCACAGACAAAGGCGCTGTCTGAAAGCTCATATCATATACCACCTACTGATTTAATGCACCAGGAAGCACACATCCAGTCACACACACATTTTTAAGCATGAAGGCACGTCAAACCCAAAGTAACACACTCTTTAACTTCTTAAACTTTGATTTTCTTTACAAATGTCACCTTACTGTACATAAATATGTTTTCCGCATTGTGTGATAACACACATATCCTACATCTGTGATTCATTTCATACACAAGTCCCCCAAAATCCATCTTAAAATTGTAGATATCTTTGCAAATTCAAGCATCTTTCCCAGAATTTAATTTAACAACTTTTTGGCCATGAAGCTTATATTTGAATTCATGGACCCACTTGTTTGTCTATCAGGGTTTTGTCTATCGTGCCTCAGTCTGGCAGATTATATTTAGATTGTAAAAAAAGCAGACATAGTTTCAGAGATATCCGATGTCTAAATATGTCCCTGGAGTTCGTCTGAGTCCATAAACTTCAACTGCTGCTGTTGGTCCATAAGAACAAGCAGTTCGGTAAACTAGATGTAATCTGTGTTCCCATGTCTGTGTGTGTGTGTATGTGGACAAAGAGGTTTGTGCCTGTTAGGTTGGGCATTGTCTATTTGTGCATGTGTGAAGGACATTCAGGCCACCTGCGCCCCAAGCAACTGCTTCCAAAACCCACATCATATCATTTTCCACAACCACAGAATAAAATCATTTGACTCAAACACTTTTTTTTTTTTTTTTTGCAGCCATTGTACTTTGAGAAATGAGATAGAAAGCCAGATGCTGTGAGGAGGGCGCCACGCTTACAGGGCTGAAAGGAGCTATCGTGACCCTCAAACACCTGTGAAACACCAGTTATCTACATCAATGTTTGTGTGAATGAAGGGGAAATGTAATCCTACAGTAAACAATTAAGATTTTAGACAAAAGTGTTCTCCCAACAGATTGTGTTTGTCTCTTTTCTGTTTCAACATGATGATGCTCTAGTGCAGTCATTCCCAAACTGTGGTCCGTGGAAAAGCAAAATAAAATAAAATAATAGTTTTTTAACCTTCATTTTACCAGGAAATTCCCATAAAAATTAAGAATATGTATATTGATATACAATTTTGTCAAGTTATTGTGTGATAACTAAAATAGGCTAGTGGCGCTCGGCCGTGACATTCAAGTCCAAACTCTGAAGATTAATAATCCCCTAAAATCGCCAAAGATTTTGAAATTTTGACTATATGCAAGTGTTCTTATTACTGTATAGTTTAATACTCCATTGCTATGGAAATAAGCCTGTTGTTCAAATGAACCTGATTATGCCCTCGGGCGCTTGAGTAAATAAATAAATTAAATATGTGGCAGCCGTTGTGTGCAGTTAACTTTCTTTTAACGAGGCTGTTGGACTGATGAGATGACCAGTTATAGTTTTAGTGCTAGTAGGCCTATTAAGAGGTGCGGATTAATTCAGGTAGGACTGTGTGTAGACATATTTTATTATGTGTATTATGAGGTGGTCCATGAACATTCTTGATTACAAATAGTGGTCCACACACACAAAAAGTTTGAAAACCCCTGCTCTAGTGCACAAAGCCAGCAGCAACACAGAAGCTGTCCCAAGTCCGGTGATATGAAGAGCAGCCACTCCAACCATTGCAGACAGTTCCAGCTTAGTTATTTACAAATGTTGGTTAATTAGAATTTTTTCTCTCTCCGACTCTGCCAGTCATCTGCGTCCATGTGTCCCATGTGTTGCATGTATACACAATGCCAAGTGAGAGGGAAAAAGAAAGAATGTAGCTGATGTATTCCATTAGCCTGGTGGACTAACAATCAGAAATAAAGACAAAATGTACGCACATGGGTCTCAGGACGGGTATGGGTCTCAAGTTTGCCAGTCATGCTAATCGAATGTGTGTGTTTGTAGCTTGAAACAAGCTAGCGCGAACCGCTGATTAGCTTACAACGCTAGTATTCGGGGCACTGGGAAAGTAAAAACAAATCGCTATTTCTATACCACTAACAAGGCTCAAAATAGCACCACACTTCCATGGTAGCATCATGAGGGTCCCTACATGTAAACCGAAGCATTGAGAACTTTGTAACAGTGTACAGACAGTTTATTAAAAAGATAGTTTAGAAAGATACGGTCAGGGGCCATCTTGGGAAAACAGTCATGACCAGTTGAAACACGAACGCCGTGCAACCAGTAACCAGTAACATAGCTCTAGCAGGGCGCTCGTGTTTTGACTAGTCATGACTGTTTTCCCAAGATGGCGCCTGTACGTATACCCGAAGGTATGTTATGTATGTAATGCTTATTAGTAGACATCAGTTTGGAGACATATTTATTGTTTTTTGCTGGTCTTTGTGTTAACCCTCCGTTGACTATATTTTGACAATTTCTACACTTTATTGACGCTATTTTGTCGCTTTTGACTCTTTCTTTGACATTTTTAACTTAAGCTTTGGAGGCATTCTTTGACACTTTCGACGCACTTTCCTCGACGTAGGCCTACTCACCTGCTGTCCTCCTCTGGTTTGCCAGTTTGTAAAGAATAAAGTATAAATTATTACCTAATTATATGTCACATCTAGGCTTCTAGCTAACTTCATTCAGTTATTTTTGGAAAATTTGGTTGAAAGAAACTCAAATTTCTGAAAATTTGAAAACGAGTCATATTTCACAGGAGGGTTAAAAGAACAGCCTTTGAAGTGGCATTCGGAAATGGAGCACTATCAGTAACATTTTACTTTTAATATCCATTTGAAATGTGTCAACAAATGGGCCCATGTGCAGTTTTCAGTCTTGTGTTCTATATGTTTATTTGGTGCCCTGAGGGGGCATCTGTCTGTGTGACTGTGTGTGTGTGCTGTAATAAAGCAGTGATTCAGAAAGAGACACAATAGTGTTGTATATCTCCCTGACGCGTTCCCCGGTGTCAGGGAGTCACTACTGTACAATCAATCAGCCACGGAGCATGCGGTTAAACCGGCTTTTTTTTCTTTCAAAAGGAAAAAAAAACACAGATTGAGCATGTGCTGTCATGGGAGAAACCGAAGCAGTAGACTGAGAGAAGAATGGATAGAAGGAGGGGGAGGAGGAGAGATCCTCGTCTGCTTGGCTACAGCGCTAGACCGAAGCAAACGATCCCGGAGAGACAGAAAGAGGACGCCAGAGGAAGAGAGGAAGGGAGACGGAGTTCCATTTGTCCTGAAGTGGTCGGGACATGTTTGTCTCGTGGAAATAACAGTCCATAAATATATGAGTGTGTGTGTGGGAGGATGTTTGTCTGTACAGTGATGATGAGGCTGTGCTTTGCTCACTGCCTGCTCTATTTCTGGGCTTATTATCCATGGCCCTCAGCGCTTTTCATATTTCGTCTGCCGCTGTAATAACTAGAGTGGAAAGTACAATTTAACTGGAGACACAAATAGGCTGCTAAACGTAGACATCGATGGAGTGGGGTCTGGGAGAGCACACACACACACACACACACACACACACACACACACACACACACACACACACACCCCCACAGAGAACAGTTGCATAATATGGAACACATTCACATATATTATGAATAAGCGTTTTTTGGAAGGTGAGGTGGCGAACACAGTGTGGCATTCGCCCACATCCCTGCTACAATTATAGTTGAAATGCACAATGTGACTGAACGGTCACCTTCGTGTTCTCTTGTTGTTTGCAACATTAGATTTTCTGTTGCTGTTAATATGGCGACATTCACAACGCAAGACACACCATCTCTACAGACTCATGTTCTGCAGACAGTCTGTATTTGGTCAAGATCCCAAAGTTCCCAAAGATACCAAACATATCGGACTCAATTTTGTGGGAAATGTGTGAAAAATGATGCAAAAAATATTTAGAATATTTTATCCAGTCCTCCAAACCATACGTCGATGTTGATATTTAATTCCTACCCTCTAATACGATCCACAGAAGCGTTAATTAGCCCCCTTAGCGTTGGCAGGAAATCAGCCTTATATCTAAACCAGAGAACATAACGGTCACGGTCGTTAATGTTGTGAAACTGTCACAGTTTGGTTAGGTTTAGTCACAAAAAGTTAGTCACTTAGTTATGTTTAGGTACCAACACTACTTAAAGCTTTAGTGCGTAACTTTTTGATATTAATGAACGTCCGTTACATTCAAGCCATTGCCAAATGAGTTGCTACAAAGCTAATTAAGATCATCAGCTCCACACAACTCTCTCTGGATTTCTCAGTATAACTATGTTCAGAAGATTGTGGCGTCCGGTGACTTTCCCATGCAGAAGCTCGAGTGAAGATAATGACCTCTTCTGAAGAGTCCATCATGTCTTTTTAATCCTCCGTGTCCTCCTTGGCTACTAGCAACTGCGTGGAGGAGGGGGTGGGGGGGCTGGTGCACGATCACAAAAGGCTTGTATCATGTGGACGCGCCGACAGTTTTGTTGTCATTACTTAGAATACCTCATGGGGGAGACAGAAACTACGCACTATAGCTTTAAGACCTGTTTTAGAAAGTTAAGAAAAAGATTGTGGTTTGGGTTCAAATCAGATGTTACTTCATTTCCAGTTATGCATGTGACGCAGAATGTGACAAAACTCTGTTTGTTCCGTAAAGTAAAAAAAATATATCGATGTTTACTTTTATTTTCAAACGGAACTCGAACCCCCGGTCCTCCTGCGTTTGTTTGACCTATCCACCACCCTAACCTGCCTATTTAAACGGACATTTGCAGCTCTTACACTTTGCCACATTACTTTGTGCTTTGCTCCCGTCATAACGGCTACGGCCACTAGGGGGGCGCTGTCACTATAAACGAAAATCAGTCCTAATTGCTGTTTGAAGAAACAACTTATTTGGGCGTTTTTCGGTGAGAAGACGGTCTCGAATATTTATTTTTGATCCGATGGTGCATCCATGAGGAGTGCTGGGTTGGGTTACCTATGGACTCTGTGTGTCTGTGCGTGCTGTAGTATTTCTACCTGCAAAGGACTGTATGGAAATATTCACATTTAAGAAGCTGGAATAAGAGAATTTTAATTTTCTTTTAGAAAAAATGACTCAAACCACTTCATTGACTATCTAAATAGTTGGTAATTAATGTAATAGATTGATCTTTGCAGCTCTAGACTCATGTTTTGGAGACAGACTGTCTTTGGTCAAGATCGCATAGTTCCCAATAATACCAAACACATCAGACTCAAGTTTGGGGGAAATTTGTAGAAAGTGATGCACAGAATATATGGAATATTTATATTTGATATTATATAAATATTTGAATAGTTATATATATATATATATATCTGATAGTGCATCCATGAGCAGTGCTGGGTTTGAATAATCAACTGAACAAAAGTGTTAATGACAGTTGTGTGTGCTCTTGTATTTCTACCTTTGTAGGACTTTAAGTTTCAAGGTGCATCGTTCTGCAAAGGGCTGTACCAGGGTTAAGAATTAGGATGAGATAACGAAATGTCTTCTGTCACCGAGGGTCCTCGCAGGAATAGAATTGTATGTGTGTGTGGGGAACATGCAGTCATGGTGTCAGTGGGATCGAGCCACTGCAGTGAGCCATGCGGAGAGGCCATATTTTCTGTTACTGCACATATGGCCACTGAAACACTGTGGATGACACAAACAACCAGAACTGCTGCTGCTGCTGATATGTGAAGGATACAAATGTCCAGTCCGGTGTACTTACTGATGGTCATGCTTAATAAAACTGGAATAAACCAGAAATTGAACAGAAATTGGACCATACAAATTTAATTTGATTTAAATCCAAACTAAAAGTTGGGCCTTTTTGGACTTGCAGCATCAGTGAAATAGGGACATGCGCTTGTTTGTTAATAATAATATATAATAATAATAATGTTGTTTTCTTGTGTGTGGTGATTCTTTCTTGAACGTCTGGCATTGAACAACCTGTCTTGTGATGTTCACATCGCGCTGTAATAAAGAACCCTTCCTCATGATGGCAAAAATAATTACTTGTTAAGATTAGGTAGGCAATTATGTTGACAACAAAGTAACCTTTTTGTGCATGTTATAGGTTTACAAAGTGAAAAAGCCCAAAGTCCCCCCCAAAGGGACTTACCATCTCCAACAGAAAACACTGTTCACAAACTGCTCCAAACAGCTCTATTGTAGTCCAGCCTTTACTTCAGAGACAAACGTGGTCACTTTGGAACACACGTTATAATGCTCGCCTAGCTGCTAGCGCAGCACGCCCTCATACTCTGCTTCTGACTGGTTAGTAGTCCTTACTGTCAGGGCACGCCCTCATACTCTGCTTCTGACTGGCTAGTAGTCCTTACTGTCAGGGCACGCCCTCATACTCTGCTTCTGACTGGCTAGTAGTCCTTACCTAGATACTGCGCATGTGCGACTTCCAACAAAGATGTTACAGCAGTGAGAGGTCTCGCTCTGTAGCTAAAACAGAGAGCTCAACACACAGGGTGAAAAGAGGAGCTGCAGCAATGTGCAGTACAACAAAAATATGGAGTTTTTTGAAAATGTAACCATGTAAACCTATTCTGATATAACCTCTAAATACAATTATGAACCTGAAAATGAGCATAATATGAGCACTTTAATCAAATCATTTTTACCCACATCCTCGATTGACCTCATGCCGAGTACAGTAGTTCACTGCTAACTTGTTCTTGTGGAAAAACTGATTTCACAAACATTTATGCAAAAAAAAGATTCACAGCTATAAGCTACACATCCAGAACAAAGACGTTCAGGAGACCCCTGCTAAGTACATTTCTTCTGAGTGAATGAACATCTCCGGGGGTAAGACCAAGTTTGGCCCTCATGTCGTCCTCGGGTCAAATTTGTTTGACGTTTCCAACGTTTCTTTATCAGAAATATGGGTTTCTTTCAACCAAACTGCCCAAAAATAACATGGATGGTTCCATAAAATGCTAAAATAAAAATGAATGATCACTACTTTCATTGACTTTTGGGGGGGGTTTATTGAATTTTATAGCATCTGTCATTTTACCGGATCAAAATCTGTGATAATCCATAAACATATATTCTTCTAATCTTAACAATTAAGCAACAATAATTAATAACTTTTTTAAACTCAAAAATCAAGCATAATTTATATAAATGAGGTTTATTGACCATGAATTCTAAAAAAAAAGTATAAAAGTAGTTGTAATGAAGTTGCCTAAAAAGATGTAATACAGAATTGGGTGATCATTTTTTACTGTATGCTTTATAAGCAGGCAAAACAGACCAGGGAGGACAAGTGCATGGTCGACGGGAAGACAATATGAGGGTTAACCATCATGGACTACATGCATGTAGTTCACATCGCAGAGGCACGTTTTATCAGGCCTTTTGATCTATCGCTGACTCCGGTGGATCCTCTCTCTTCCTTACCCCTCAGTCACATTAGCTACAAGAGACAGTGACTAAGCGGCAGGCTGCCATTCATTTTCAATGGGAGTGGCCGTTTGTCAGCGGCAAGCTCGTCGCTTGTCGAACACGAGCAAGGCGGGGCCAAAATAGACAAGAAGTCTATTTTATGCAAAAGCTGAGCTAAGTGAGTGCCAATTGGAGTGAAGGCAGCGTGAGGGCAGCGTGTCGTATGTACGTTGGTTGCTCGAGTCGAAGAAAATCATTCAAGATGGCGGAAATGCTTCAGGACATCGTATTTCTGTATATATCTGATATGTTTGGCATTTTATCTCATATATTTTGTTACCCCTATCGAGAAATAAATACTTTTAAATCCAAAAACATTGTTCTTGTGACTTGACGATACCTCTGAAGGACCGTCATCTTGCGATGCCCTGTACCCGGCTCACACTCACCTTTTATCGGCAAAACTCAACTACCAACTGCCGCTGATGAGCCAGACAGTTCACGGAGCTCTGTAGCCGGCATCACGTGACCAGCCGACAGTCGCCTAATTTTGTAGGACATCATGTGTCATCATACAAACCCGTTCATGAGAATGCATTGGGTGGGTTCATTCCTCTCCTGGCCCTGTCTAATCCTGTCCACCTGTGCAAACCCAGGCTGTCTCAGTCACAGTGCAGGCAGACAGGCAGAAGTAAAGTCTCACAGTAACTAAAAGGATTTGTATTAATTATTGAAAACACCCTGCTGAGAAACTTGTCTTTGTGTCTTTGCAGTCTACTGTCGCCGTCTACTGTAAAGCAGCTGATTTAAGTGTTACTACGCATGAATATATAACCATAATGCTTTTAAAAGTGCAGTTTTCTCCAATAAAGGCTGACTTCAGATCAGGAACCTCGCAGGATCCTTCAGATCTACAACATTTTCGTGATATGGAAGTGCTAGTACATCAAGTCATTGGGCTTTCGATGGGAAAACTAAGGAATTCACATGCTATAGCTATGATGATGATGTGTGATAATTTGTTCAGCTGGAATAGTCATGTGGGAAATAATTACAAGATCAGGAGTAAAAGTAATACGGTTTTGTGAAGGCAAGGTTGAAACACTTCAGAACATCGTATTTCTGTATATATATGATATGTTTGGCATTTTATCTCATGTATTTTGTTACCCCTATCGAGAAATAAATACTTTTAAATCCAAAAACTTCGTTCTTGTGACTTGACAATACCTCTGAAGTGACTTGTAAGACCTAGGGGACGTGCTTGAAGGTAGCACCAGAGAATTTCTATTTACTTTGGCCAAGCAACCAGGAGTAGGCTAGGCACACCCAGGAACGCCCATCAAGTGAGTGCGTATTGCTGTCTTTTGTATACAAAATACAGCTAATGTGACTGTAGGGTTAGCCCTCCTGATCCATCCTCTGTCTTCCGAACCAGTTGACTAATTTTTTATTCCAGGCTGTTCTCATGACCCATTCATACATATAGCTACGAAAAGTAAACATATTTACTGCTGTCAGCACCAAATTAGTGTCGCATTGCCAGACCTTCCTCCACAGTGCTGCAAGGAGGGTCTGGCTAGTCCACACAGCATTCCTGGATGGGAGAAAAATGTGCTCTGGTTTATTGGCATTTCTTTAAACCAATCATAATCGTCTTGGGCGGTGCTAAGCACCGGGCAGAGCCACGGCGCCACTGCAAAGTAGCCTCGGGAAGGAACTTGTTTTGGTGATACATGTGTACGTTCAAAAGTTGATTTAGTCAGACAGATAGTCTAGCTAGCTGTCTGGATTTACCCTGCAGAGATCTGAGGAGCAGTTAACCATAGTCCTCAGAAATCCACCGGAGGTTAGAACGCCAACACGAAGAAAGTGGAAGGTAATGGAGATCTGGCCGAAAAGAGTGACATCCGGCAGAATTTCTGGCGGCACCGAAGCGATCCCGGAAGTGGAACATCGTGGATATAGACTAGCACCACATTGACTGCTGCTGTATAAGAACTCTGTGGACCGCGTAGAGAGGAGGTCGGGGTGGATGTTTGGGTCATAAAATGAGAGCGGAGTTTGTTCCCGGGGAAAACACAACACTTTCACCCAGGAAACGAGAGTTCTTTCCTCTGGAGTGTTTTAATGTAAACCACAATCTTTTTTCTAAACTTAACTAGTCATTTTGGTGCCTAAACTTAACTGTCGTCGCTGCATGCCGCTCAGTTGTTGTCGGCAAAACTCAACTACCAACTGCTGCTGATGAGCCAGACAGTTCACGGAGCTCTGTAGCCGGCATCACGTGACCAGCCGGCAGTCACCTAATTTTGTAGGTCATCATGTGCATACATTTTCGTACAATATCATACAAACCCGTTCATGAGAATGCATTGAGTGGGTTCATTCCTCTCCTGGCCCTGTCTAATCCTGTCCACCTGTGCAAACCCAGGCTGTCTCAGTCACAGTGCAGGCAGACAGGCAGAAGTAAAGTCTCACAGTAACTACAAGGATTTGTATTAATTATTGAAAACACCCTGCTGAGAAACTTGTCTTCGTGTCTTTGCAGTCTACTGTCGCCGTCTACTGTAAAGCAGCTGATTTAAGTGTTACTACGCATGAATATATAACCATAATGCTTTTAAAAGTGCAGTTTTCTCCAATAAAGGCTGACTTCAGATCAGGGACCTCGCAGGATCCTTCAGACCTACAACATTTTCGTGATATGGAAGTGCTAGTACATCAAGTCATTGGGCTTTCGATGGGAAAACTAAGGAATTCACATGCTATAGCTATGATGATGATGTGTGATTATTTGCTCAGCTGGAATAGTCATGTGGGAAATAATTACAAGATCAGGAGTAAAAGTAATACGGTTTTGAGAAGGCAAGGTTCGAAATAAAAAAAGGCAATTTTAACATGGGGTCATAATGAGTTATTATTTGCTTAGCCTACATTCAGAAAATCATAGGCTGCACCTCATGTCTCGACTTCTCGGTCCTCGGCTGAACCAGAAGTTGTTCTGTTCCTCCTCGGTGAAGGCCGTCTCAAAGCTCTTATTTCTGCCCCAAGGAACGAGGAACGAGCATCGAGGAGGGATCATCGAGAAGCTATAGGCGAGGAAACACCAGAGCAGCCTTCCCGGAACCCGTGCCGCTGAAGGAGTTGCTAACTCCGACCAAACACCTGATGTAGTCATATGACTCTTCAGAGGAAAGGACGTCTCATCCCTCTACAACACATTTGCTCGTAGCCTCTCTCCTCCCATGATTTCCTTGTGTCTCTCACCGACCATGCCTCCTCGGTGGGAGGGACTAAGACGCTAAAAGGAGGCAAGTGGAGGACTCGAGGAGGCAATTTAAGGGCTATGAGATGCACCAATATTAAGTTATACCAATGTTTTTTTTTTAGAAAGAAGCTCTGGAATAGAGACATTTTGAAATTTGGGCTAGTGCTAGCTGCGGCAACGTTAGCAAGGAGAAGTTCCAACAGAGTGAACAAAGTAGGCAGACAACAATCGGAGAATTCTCCAAAACGTCCAATCACTGACCACAGAATAAGGTAAATAACAAGTCTGTTAGTAAATTTCATTGTGAAAGATATTGAACCGCTTGCTGCAGTGTCTGAAGACGGCTTTAGGAACATCATCCATTTTTTGGAAGCTGCTTTATCCCGACATACTACCCTGTGGAACACACCGGTACGAGGAACTGTGAGCGCAGTTAGCATCCAATGTTAAAGATCATAAGATCAAGAGTTTTTCGCTCACTGCAGACCTACTTAAAACTTACTTGTTGTGTTTGACAAGAATTCATCAGTTATTGGGTGAAAACATAAATGGTATATCTCTCGCTATTAATAGACTACTGCAGTGATTCCCAACCAGGGGTACGTGTACCCCAGGGGGTACTTCTGCTGTTGCCAGGGGGTACGTGGAAAGATTGTAGAGCTCTAATGCTGTAATTTGAACATGTTGGAATTAGGTTAGATAAAACTAGCTAGCAAGCAAGCACAGAAGTTTAAACAGATAGCTAAAAGTAATGGCTAAATAGTTCAAATGATTAGTTATAAGTAATGTACTGGCTACATGTTTGAAATAGTTAGCTAAAAGAAATGTTAGTGGATAAATGGTTGAAATATTAAACTTCACTCTAAGTAGTGGTAGCCTAGTAGGCTAGTAGTAGTATTGCTGACCAAACCAACCTTATTATTGACAGTTAGATTTTATAAAAACTTATTTTATGTAATGAATAGTGTTATACATTTGGAACACACATTGGGTTAGGGTTAGGATTAGGGTTAGATGAAGGGGTACGTGAGTTCATCTGACAGGGCTGTGGGGGTACCTCGGACCAAAAAGGTTGGGAACCACTGGACTACTTTATGGGAGTGGTTGATGACTACTAAAGCAGTCGTGAATGACCTAATACCTACAGATAGAAATAGTCACATGGGAAATAATTATTGGGCGAATGCAAAATTGAAAATGACAAATGGCATTTAAGTACAGGGCCAAGACTTATTTGCTCAGCTTAAATTAAGAAAATGATATTCACACATATCCAGAGACAGGCTCTGGAATAGTCATGGGGACATAATAACAGCATTGGGACTAAGAGTCACGGGATCGGGTAAAGCAAGAATGTAACTGACAAAAGCCATTTGAGCACGGAGCCATGATGTGTGATTATTTGCTCAATTTAAATTCAGAAAATCATATTTATACTGTACGTTCCCAGGAACTTTGGACAGAAGCTCTGGAATATCCACATGGGAAATAATGATATAGGCTACATTAACAGGATTGGGTGAAGGCAAGATTGAAAATGACAAATGCCGAATTTAACCGGACAGGAAGAAATAAACCGAGCGAGAGAAAGGAAGAAAATGTAATTCCCATTTCAACCTCTTGTGTGCATTTTTTGGTGTTAAAAGGACTAAAAATATGATTGGTGCTGTTGCAGTGAAATGGGTTTTTGCTGTTGCAGTCAAAACGACGGATGCCTCTCAACCTGCTCTCTCTCTCTGTTTTTGGGTGCAGTGGACAGTCAAAGAGCCACACAGGGATACAGCTGGAGGGCAGGAGATAGATATGACACACACACACACACTAATACGCACTTTCCAACTGAACCAAACCCAAATCTGTACTCCCCTCCTCCTCCTCACTTTCTTTTTTCAGATTGCAATATCATGCTGGCACACAAGGCTGAAAGTCTCCACGAGCATTTGCATCTTTTTTCCTCTCTCCGTTTATGTCGGTCGGTTCGTCTGTTGCTCTTTGTTTTGCATGCTTTGAGACGAGCAGACGGGCAGACAGACAGACAGACAGACAGGCAAAGCAGAGAGACAGACAGATAAAGCAGATATACAGACATACAGACAGACAAAGCAGAGAGACAGACAGACAGACAGACAGACATAAAGAGCAGAGAGACAGACAGACATACAGATATAAAGAGCACAGAGAGAAACATACAGACAGACAGACAGACAGAGGGACATGCTGACAGACAGACATATAGACAGACAGAAAGAGCAGAGAGAGAGATACAGACAGACAGACAGAGAGACATGCTGACAGACAGACAGACATATAGATAAAGCAGACAGACAGACATGCTGACAGACAGACAGACATACAGATAAAGCAGACAGAAGGACAGACAGAAAGAGCAGAAAGAGAGAGAGAGAGAGAGAGAGTGAGAGAGAGAGAGAGAGAGAGATATAGACAGACAGACAGACAGGCAGACAGACAGAGATACAGACAGACAGACAGACAGACAGAGATACAGACAGACAGACAGCCAGACAGATAGACAGACAGACAGTTAGACAGGCAGACAGAGTAAAACCATCTCTTTCTCCTTTCCTAGGCAGGCAGACAGAGCCAAGCAGACAAGAGCTGACTCGGTAACGGGTGATGTCATCCTGCAATGTGAGCGTCCCCATGGTTGTGATCCCATGATGCAACACTCTGGTGACACTGTGAAACAGGTTGCTGCTGCATCCAAAACTGCTGAGCTGCATCTCCTCCTTTTCCCTCTCTCTCGTTTCTGTTTCTTGCTCTTTTTCTTTTTTTTTTTTTTTTTCTCCCTTTCTCGGATGCCTCCTGATGCTTTGCATCTCGTCTCCATTTCTCTGCCCTAAATAAAGTATTCCCTTATTACTCCCTCGCTCTTTTTCTCTGCCCTACATTTCCATTGTTTCAGTGTTTTCACTTGATCTCCCCCCCAGCACAATACTTCCTGTCCCCCTCCTCCTCTCCTCCTTTTTCATTTCTATATTTGCTCTCTAACCACAAAGACCCCCCCCCCCCCTCCCTCTCCACTGGTTGTCAAGGCAGCAGGGCACCATGGCTCAGCATTATTCATGCAGTAGCAAAGTCAGCCTGCCGCTTAGACAGACAGACAGACATACAGACAGTCAGACAGACAGGCAGCCGAATGGGTAGATAGCCAAGTAGACAAGCTGCAAGGCCTTCAACCGGTCCAGCAGAGTCAGACAGAGCTGCTTCAGAGAAACATTTAACTCTTTCCCCTCTTGGTCTTAAAATGATAATTCCAGTTTAGTACAATTTGGATCTTACTTTCATAGTTTCATAGGTCATTATTCCGATAATGGCAACATTAACATTGTACTCACTATGATACAAGTAATCGCTAATATCTGGGAGCATGGTGAAATCACTAATAAGATGTCTGATAGACCATGAAACACGAGCCAACAGTCTCCTTCTGTTGTTGCAGCAGTTATGTTATCTTGCACGGTAAAGCGGTTTTAAGTGCAGATAGATTTGAAAAGTCTGCATCGGATTTCCGTTCTACAGAAATGTTTGGCTGAAATAAAATCAGGCTGCAATGGTTTCCTATTTTAGCTTTTACAGACTTATAGTTCTAAGTCTATAAAAGTTGATTTGTAGTATAATATACCTTACAGAAATACATTGAAACCAACGGCTGCATGGAGGGAAGGAAAAGCACATTTGAAAAACTGTCGACACTGCTCAACGCTTTGCAAAATGGTTGACAGTAATGTAAAGAATACGGAACAGAATATGATATGTGGTGAAAAAGTGTTGTATTAACTTAAAGCTTTAGAGCGTAACTTTCTGATATTAATGAACGTCCGTTACATTCAAGCCATTGCCAAATGAGTTGCTACAAAGCTAATTAATCAGCTCCACACAACTCTCTCTGGATTTCTCAGTATGGCTATGTTCAGAAGATTGTGGCGTCCGGCAACTTTCCCACGCAGAAAATCAAGTGAAGATAATGACCTCTTCTGAGGAGTCCATCATGTGTTTTTAATCCTCCGTGTCCTCCTTGGCTACTAGCAACTGCAGACAGATTTTTTGTCATTACTTAGAATTCCTCATGGGGGCGGCAGAAGTTACGCGCTATAGACCCTTTGCACGTGTCGTCACGATCCACTCGCGCAAATTATGAACGCCATCACAGACGGCGGAAGAGCTATGCTGTAGATGGACGGCAAGCTAAATGCGTACGTTTTCGTTCGTGTTTGTGTTCTCACATTCACAATCTGCAGAGTAATCCTCACCGACACAAGCATGTGTATGTATTGCCTTTCTGTTTTAAATGAGTGATAAATAAAATTATCCTCAACCAGCTAGCTGCCGTGCTAACCAGCTGTTCCTGCTAACAAAAAGGCCCAAAAAAACGAGTTAAATGCGGGTCTGCGGAGCTCCTACCACGGCTAGCTGACGAGCTAGCTGCAGCTAGTTTTGGACTGCTCACTAGCTGCTGCCCATCACGTCGTAATATCCACCGGTCAAATCTTAATATAGGCTACAGCGAATATAATCACAGATAAGAAGATGGCTAGATGTTACAATTATGTGTTACTACTGATCATAGACACTCCGTGATTTACTGCATGGATTAACGTATGATAGATAATTAATGACTGCACTTCCCAGAGCTGGGATGTGTTCAGGCATCCATTAGGAAGTTGCATTGGCACACCCAGTGAACAGCGGTATGTGGGTAGCCACGACCGACCATGTCCTCTAAAAACATGGGCTACGTTTTATATTAATCTTTACTTAAGTAAAGAATAGATGTTAATACAAAATAAACCCTAGATTGATGTCTTATCTTTGCCATTATGAGGTACCTTAACTTGTTATTGCTGGTGATTTTGCCATCCGTCATGGCGTCGTCACGTGATCGTGGTCACGTGTTTGCAAAGGGTCTATAGCTTTAAATAATGACTAACTAGTTGAATGAATTATTTTGAGTTTTAACAACTCTTTCTGGATTGTGCTGCCAACGTAACGATAATAGTTGAGGGTACAAAAATAATAATTTCTCCCTCCAACTAATTGTGATCACAAGTTTTTTATAACAACTAATATCAAGTTTTCCTAACAACTATGCTAAGTCTTTTCAACTAATTACCAAGTTTTTATAGCAACTAATATCAACTGGCAACTTGCAATTATAATAGTCAGAACAACACAATGTTTCAAGTCCCTTGGAAGGAAATATTTTTTGTTGACATAACATGAAATAACATCTACTGCTGACAAAAAAAATGAAAAACCTTTTTTACAGTGTGCAGGAATAAAAGCCTGATAAAAGCCTACAGAATACAAAACATGCACACAAGTCCATTTGAGCTTCAAAAGAACTGTGTGTGTGTGTGTGTGTGTGTGTGTGTGTGCGTGTCTACTTCCCATTCAATCCTTTGAGGCCTTGTTTTGTCAACAGCTAGTGAACAATGATCAAGCTCTCAGAGAGACAGCGGCACTGAGGCACAGCAGCCCTGAATGAGATTACAGCAGAGAACAAACACTCCTTATCTGATTTCTAATACAGCACATCAGTCAGGAGGACGACCTCCCATCTTCCCCCGCTCCACCCAGACCTCTCCTCTGTCTCTTTCTGATTCTATCCATTTTATTTCTCTGACTGTAGCTGTGTTCGAAACCGTTCCCTCATTCACTCCCTCACTATTCCCTATATGGTGTTTATTAAATAGTTAACTATATAGGGAACGACTGGACGAGATGTGGGACACTACACTGAAAACATCGTTGCGTTAGTAGATGCGCCGGTTATAAAACGTTCAGTACACTCGCCGTTCCCGAGCTGGCGCGCGCAAATGTGACGTCATGGGAGCGCTGTGAGTATTTATACTTGCGTGTGGTGGTCGCGACACTACCTGCAGTCTTCTCCTGAACAGAGGTGGCACTAATGAGGAAAGGCTACCGGCTTTGCTATTTCTACGGACTAGAAGAAGAAAAAGATAAACAACTGGCAGCAGCATTGACGTCAATACTTCGATTTGATTGGATGACCTACTTGGTCGAATCAAGCCTTTCATTCACCATAAAAGAACTCATCTTAACCCAGTAAGTTTATAAGAGAGTCCTGGCATCCGATTGCCCAGGAGCTCGTTCATGCTTCCGCTTTGTCGCACGCCGCTGAAAAAAAAGAGTGGTGCGTGCCCTCTGGTCACGCACTCAAAATCCTGGCACGCCAGCGAGATCGACGTCATTTTGACGTCACATTCGTTCGCGCGCGCAAGCTCGGCTGCGGCTACTGTAAAACGGCCTTTAGTGTGACGGAGGCGTGCGGCGCCCAGCATCATGTAAAAAAACCCAAACAAAAATACTTCTAATACGTCCCTGAAACAAAGCGAGCACTCAGGAAGAGCGTAAAAGGTTGTATATATGTTGCATGTTACATTTCCACTGTTTAGAAATGAAAGGCCGCTCCATTTTTCTTTTTCAGTTTCCGCGGTTCCTTCTGCTTCTTCTTCTCCTCCAGGAAAGCAACGTTGCATTGTGGTATACCGGACTAAAATGTAGGGTACACCGTATGCACGCTCAAATTTGCTGTGCATTGTGGGTGTTTTATAGTGGAGTATAAACCGCGGAGAATTTGAACACCCCTACAAAATGGAACACACTATATAGTGCACTATTTCTATGAATGGGGAACGGTTTCCAACACAGCTATGTCTCCTTCCAAATTTGGATTCCATTTCAAATGAATATAGTAAATTCACTGAAACACAACTGTGACACAATTACAATCACTTGTAGTTTCTGAGACGAAGGTTTGGCACGTTGCCGTCTCCGTTTTGTTATCTTTATATCCATATGTGATAATCCGAGGTCATCAGCCGCCGTCTGTCTCCTGCACAGCACGCGGAACGTGATTGGCTGCTGTCAAATTGATTCAACGCATATCTGAAAGGTTGTAGTTGCTACTTTGTTTACCCTTCTACCCCCATTATTAAGCCCAGAGAAGTAGGGCTGTCTTGATTACTTTTGAAACTTCGATGGAGGGGAATTTAATATGTTTCTATTAGTGCTGTCAAACGATTAAAATATTTAATCGCGATTAATCGCGTTAATGTCATAGTTAACTCGCAATTAATCGCACATTTTTATCTATTCTAAATGTCCCTTGATTTCTTTTTGTCCCATTATGTTTTCTCATTTTAATATTCTTATCAACATCGAAAAGTGGATTGGCCTGGCTTTGACGAGGGGGCGGAGAATTGGCATCAGCCGTGTGCTTGGCCATCAAGTGGTATTTCAGACTGGACGTGCTGCGATGATAGCTCAGTTCACAACGACAAAACACACAGATCACTTTGGTCTTGTCAGTGGGACCATTTGGCAACTTTTTAAAAGTAAACTTTCCATTCAGAATCTTATTGGCATCCATTTCGACGTCTCACGCTCACCATCCACTCAAAACGTGACGTTAGCCTACTACTCTTTGGCCGGCTCGCGAGCCCAAACAAGTGTGTGCGGCGTGCCTGTTGTTTTGTTTCCGGTCTAGCTAGATCCGGTGTGGTGTTGTAGTTTTTCTAACGTTACTAGTTGTTGCAACAGCATGTGACAAAAACTACAAAGTTTGCTAGGCCAAAAAGAACGGTAATCTCGCGATAAAAAAATTGACGGCATTAAAATGGGTTTGCGTTAACGCCGTTAATAACACGTTTAACTGACAGCACTATTTTCTATGCATGCAACCCCTGGCACGCACACAACAAACAGGGCTATATCTAATAATAACTAACTAATAATTAACTAATAATATTGAATGTTGATGCATAATGAATAATGTTGGATTAGTTTTCCTAAACCAAACCTAAGCCCTACTCTATATCCACGCAACTAACTTTATGCACGCATAGCAAAATGTTTCCCGCATGCGTGTGTGTGTGTGTGTGTGTGTGTGTGTGTGTGTGTGAATGCGTGCGTTTGGACTAAAAAAGGTAGTACATGATCTTGGTAAGCAATTTGACAACATTGTAGTAAATTTGAAAAAAGGTGTGTATAAAGGCTTTAGGCCGCCAACGTTATTGTAGGCCCAGTTTAATATGCAACTTAATTTTATACAACATATATATGGCGTCCCTGCTCCGTATCTCTTTAGTTAAGGGGTCCTTGACTTAAAAAATGTTGAAGACCTATGAGGTAGACAATAAATAGCTGAAAAATAGAAGAATATTTTAAGACGAAAACTCTTAGGCTGTGACAAGAAAAATATTGCACATGATGTGTCAAAGCTGTGTCACTGCTCAGGCATTGGCTTCTAGCTTCGTAGGAATGGCTCCAGAGAAGAGTGTTTGCAGGCCGGGGGTGCAAAAGCAAAACAGCAGGTCATTTGAATGGACAGTGAGAGCAGCAGCAGCAACCCCCAGCAGCATTTACAGGATGTCTGTGTGTGTGTGTGTGTGTGTGTGTGTGTGTGTGTGTGTGTGTTGGGGTGTTGAGGTAAATCTGTGGCAGGTGTACAAACAGATTCACCCTGAAAGCCAAAAGGGAGGACAGAGCTTGTGTTTGTCACACTCACACACCGCCTGCTGTGGGGATAAAGGTGGAGGGTCGCCAAGCATGCAGGACCATGGCAACCCCCCCCCCCCCCACACACACACACACACAGTACAGTTTATACTAAACTAAATAAAACACGTTCGAGCGAGCCAAGCAGACACCGACGGCGCCTGACATGAGAGGGAATCCAACACCACCTGGGCGGAAATGGAGGATTTGCAGCCAGCAGAATATGAAGTTAAGAGGAGAAGAGGAGGACAGGAGCTTGTGGGGTAAACACGAGGGTAATGCTGCCAACAGGTCCGAAGCGGGAGCTACTGAAGTGTGGGTGTTTGAGATCAAGAGCAGACTCCTCTTGAGTGTTGTCATCAACTGAACTGATACCCAGAATACACTGAGGGAAGTGATGTCGTACGTGACGCAGAAATCGTATTCCACATATACTGTACGTACAGTTTACAGTTTGATTATAAAAAACATACTTTCTGTACAGATTTTAAACTTATTTCTTTGCTTTCTGGGACTGATTTAACTTTTTTTCCAGCAGTAAGAAGCAGTGCATTGTGGGAGAGACCTGCCCACATGTTTAAGTTCATTTAAACGCGCAGCCAAAGATCCTCTCTACTAAAGATAGCGCATTTCAAGCAGCGCCAATGGTATGAAACGATACACACTTCCTGTCTCCTAAAGGGGCGTGGCCTCGTTTGAACGTGTAGTGAAAGTCGTGTCGGTGGATGAAAAGTTATATTTGTATAATTTATTAATATTTTCTTTAGCTAATTTTAGATATTTAAACAGCTAAAAGATATATTTAGCATCACAGAGATTAATTTTGTTAGGGCGTTCACGAATGTTAGCTGACGTTAGCTTCTCTGTGTTGCCAGATCTCGCGAGAGTTTGGTCCTGAGACAGAAACAGGTCTCAAACTAAGTTAATTTTCTCCTGATGTGTCCGTCTGAAAAATTAAATATTTTAGCGTCAGAATGTTCTGGAGATATGTGGCTTGTGAAGAATGGGTCCAATTCATACTTTGGTGACTACGGGGAGAAAGAATCACTCATAATCTGTGTTCACGTTCACTTCTCCCGTTGGAATCTGCCACTAGTCTCCTAAAGAGGTGTGGCAGTTGCGGATAGCCTGGATGCCAGCCAAACTTAGCCCCGCCCACAACATTTGAGGTCGGGAAGTTCGGTCTGGACTTGATCCGTTGTGGAGCAACTATGCTCCAACCAGAGCAGTTTGGACCAATCAAATTGTCAGGGCTGGCTTTATACGATGATGGACAGATGATCAACAGTAACGTAATCAACCACGTCACCAAAGAGAGCTTGGGTTGAATTTGTTTACAACAAAGATGGCTGCCGCTGGAGAACTGAGAGGTGTAGATTCCACCATCGCGTCTGTTATAGAAGATATCGACAGCGCATTCATTTTAAAAGAGGAACAGAGAACCGCGATCAAGGCATCTGTCGATCGGAAAGATGTTTTTGCCGTCCTTTCTACAGGATTCGGCAAAAGTTGAATTTATCAGCTGGCCCCGATGGTCGCTAAGAAGATGGGGGGCTCTGATTGGTTGTAGGTCTATCCAATTGAATGCAGAGGCATGTTCTTTCCTAGTTCGGTTGAAACACGCCCCCATAATCCCAGCCCAATGGAGCAGCATCAGACTCATATTCTGACTAGAATCTGAGTATGACGACGTCAGGCTAAGTGTCGGAGCCCACGTGACACAGATACGTGTATTTTATTTATTTTTTTACCGAGGAGCGCCCAACACTGCTGTTCAGTCAGCGCCAGCAGCACCCTCTCCATCCCCACAATATTCAATATTAAATATTAAAAATGTCCCTGCCTGTTTTCCAATAGATATTTACCTTATGAATACATTCATGGGACTGACCCCTGAGTATACCAATGAATGTTTAATCCCATATGAGTCTAAGTGTAGCCCGAGATCCTCCACTGGGTCCCTTTTAGAGATTCCAAGACCTAGATTGAAAACCAAAGGAAAATCAGGCAAGCCTCATCTTTGCCTTCTTGTAAATCTTTATAAAAAAACACACTTTTTAAAATGTGCTTTTACTTCCTTCCTGTGTAGATCTAATAATCAATGATATTCTTTGATTATTTTAATATCTTACACTTACTCTATTTCAGTTTGTTCTTACTTTTGTATGTATTTGTATGTTTATGTATTTGTTTGCTTTAATCTTATTCTCATTTTTCATTGGATTCTGGTTTTATTTTTTACTGTTATGAAGCACTTTAACTATTTTTTTGAAAGGTGTTATGCAAATAAAATGTATTATAATTCCTCTTATTATTATTATGGCAGTGGAAAAGGAAACATTTTGACACATAAACCAGTGAGTTGAATTCACTCAAAACGGCAGTGATTCTAAGAAACGTAACATTGAAGGTTTTAAGGTATAAGGTCTGAACCGGCTGTGCTGACCTGTGTGGGTCTGTTTTTCTCTGAGTGTCAGTCCTTGAGACAACCTGGCAGAGGTTGACAGACAGACGTACAGAAAGAAGGACAGACAGATGGAAATAGTCTTCCTCTACTTAGCTCTGTACATGCCTTTTTTTTTTTCATTTTGCTAGAGTTTTTCTTTAAATAGGCATAGAGTGGGTGGGTTTAAATTAGGGCTGTCCTCGACTGAAGAAATCCTTAGTCGACTAACACTCATTCAATCTGTAACACTGAGTTTCTCCACAAAAATTGTGCAAAAGCACAACTTTAAATCTTGTGTTTACCAGATGTGTGCTCATACGGTTCTTGGAAAAAAATCATTCAGCATGAAGAAGCATAAAAAATGACTAATCGACTAAAGAAATCTTAGTCGTCTAAGACCAAAACGACCAAAAGTCGACTAACCAACTAAGAGGGGGCAGCCCTAATTTATATATGTAGATCTGTAAACGTAAACAGTGGAATCTTATATGCAACGAATGAACGAATGACTCCCAGTTATGACTTTTGACTATCAAAGGGGGAGACTGGCCTACTAAGAAGCTCCTTAGGTTTATAATCAGTGACTCAGGCTACATTTACATTGCTACGTTTTGGTTTAAAAACGAATATCTTTTGCTACGTTTCCCCCTCTCATTCCCCCTGCTCTGGTGTTTCAGAGCCCCTAAACCGGAGACATTTGGAAACACTTCTGACCCATTTTGGTTTGGTATCTGCGGGGTTGTGTTGCAGTCTAAACGGTCGCAAACGGAGACCTTTGGAGACACCAACACTGACGCCAAAGTTTCGCCGCCTGATTGGGTCATGACGTCTTGTTTTCTGGAACTAAGCTACTAACGTTACCATGGCAACTACCAGCAATGGGCGGAGTATACATGCTTCCTCCGTGAGTTAGCCCGGCACGAGCATGCCCAGTATACAAGAATGTTGATGAGATATGCGGTTCGGGTGTGTTAGTTTAAACCGAGATTAGTCCTTCTACTGGAGCTAAGAACACTTGTGTGCACGGAGATTGCTTTTGGCTCAAAACTCTCGCTTAAAAACCAAAACGTAGCGATGTAAATATAGCCTCAGTCTTCTAACGCGGCCTGGTCTGTAGTCTCCAAATCTGCGAGGAGTTAACTCTGGCATGCCAAACAGAAGGTGAACAGAATGTCTAACTGAGCAGCTGAATATCATTATGACAGCCAAAGACCGAGATAAAACAGCAGCAAGCCTGCTGTCCTCCCCGTCCTCCATCACCTCGAAACAAAAATCTCCTGTCTCCTGCTGAGCTGATCGGAGGTGCTGCGTTTTAACGAAACCCCTTGATGTTGGTTTTAGACTTTAAACTTTGTTACCTCATTACTCATCAAATGACACAAGGGCCCCTTGGTTAAAGCAGAACAGTTGCACTGTGAGACGCTGACAGTAAAGCTGAAATGACCTGAAACGACTTTCAGCCTGACATGAAAAGGGCCTTTGGTGTCGGCCGCAAAACTGAGGCTGCTTGTTGGAGTCAGGAGTGCCACGACTAGGAGTGTGACCAGCTTGTGATCCACTACATATTAGATTAGAGATGAAGCAGGATGGGAGCATGAGAGGGAATATGTTCAAAAAGAAATGCTTAGTAATGTGGAAATAACTAAAAAGCACAATACCTCTCTTTTTCTTTCTTTTTTTTAACACCGACTTTACCTCATCTCCCCTTCTGTGCCTCAACTCGGCAGCCGGCACAACATAACAGCCGGAAAAAATAACTTAAAAGAGCAAGAAAATACTCAAATGCATCTGCAAAATACAGACGAAGTATGAAGTATAAAGGAAGTTGGACTGCACAATATATCATATCGTTTCGTCAACTGGCGCAATAAACACGTCCCGCAGGGCTGCAACATCACGAAAAGAAACTCAGAGACTTTTTGTGTTAGTTGAAAGAAAATATGAGTAGAAAACTGCACTTTAAAATGTAACTGTCTTTCTTTTTTAGTGCTGCCTTTGATGTCCTACTCAATGTTCAATTTGTTCAATAAAAGAAAGTTGGAAATTATTTCCTTCCATTTGTTTTAAATTCAACAATTGTATTACATTTTATCGTTATCACGATATTCAGCGTTATCGCATATTTTCTTCATATCGTGCAGCCCTAAAAGGAAGCTCAAGCAGTCCGCAGAAGAAGCAAATCCAATCTAAGTTTTTGCGCAAACTCAACAAGAAGAAGAAAAAAGACGATATAAGGAAGACAGTGGGGAACCTCCACATGACTAAACACTTCATTAGATTTCATTTTGCGAAAGGCTGCTTAAGCAGAATCAGCACGCAGAAGCCCATTTGGGCCAAAAGAAATCCCTGCTCACACTGTGGTTTCGGTTTCATAGTAACTGGTTGGATTTCGCTGGACACTACTAACCCTCAATGATCGCCATCGTCGCTATGAAGCTGAGACTACGTGACCACCGATGTATCTTTAAACTTGTGAAAATGGCAGCCGAGGAAGTTGCGAACACCTAAATATACAAATGTCAGTTATGCATTTTCCCCACTATACTGGAGTGGGATAGTGAGAAATCAAGCCGGCAGATATTTTGGCGGACGACAATAGGTGGAGGTAATGCTCCGCCCAGTTGCAATTCACCATTAAAAAGAAGAAACGGTTAATTCATCGTTCCGTCATTTCTGGTAAGCGCATAACGTGCGATTTGAGACAACGCTACCCTGTTGAAATGTACGCAATTCACAAGTAAGTACATAGTGTACTACACGGCTGTGTAAGTATCCAAATTGAGACACAGATTGAGCATCCTGCCTTGTCTGGGTGGAAAGGCAAGTAAACAATCCATTGACAAGATGATGGTAGTACATACTGGATTAATCATTCCTTTTTCCTTTCTTGCGAATATTTGCCCTTGTTAGTTCAGAGTATGTGGGTAAAAACTCAAATGACTGTAAGAAAAGAGGTGAGAGCTGTGGAGCAGTAAATGGACGGTTTAGCTAACGGCCAAATGCACCGTTCACTCAACCAGGGAGCCCGCTTACATAAGCTCTGCATAAAAGTTAACAGAGCAACGTCAGAGCCGTCTATGAAAAGACTACAGTACCAATGTTTTATTCTACCAAGTGGTGTATGAAAAAGAAAGCCCTTTGCACCAGAGGTGGCCTGGATTTCCACCCTGGTTCAGATCGGGACAGCTGAGATGGAGGACAGTTTACTCACAGGACGACAGCACAGGTAAACCAGGTGAGCTTAGTTAAGTTTAATTGAAATTTAGTGCATCTTGTCTATAAGTAATGAATGTGACGCACAGGCACAGATACACTCCACAAGCTATTCACAAACACACTGAGCTAGGGTAATGAGAGCTGCTTCAGTAGGCATTTCATTCTAATGGGATTTTAAGTTTCTCCCCACTTAGTCTGATTAAGACCTTTTGGTGGAGAGCTGTTGGTCTGTCTGCAGGGTCTACTTATTCTATCCCTCTCTGAGCTCAATTTTAAATTTGGTGAAATTTCATTAGCATGATATTTTGATGCAAAAACCTCTTAGGAAAGCATTTACAAAAAGGGTACAGTAGTGGCAACATATCTTCAAAATCTAAGGTATATATAGTAGATTGTATAATGCATTCAAAAGGAGAAACCAGCTTTGTTAAAGCCATGAATCCAATTTAAATCATTAGCCATGCTAGCAGAGAGGCTTAAGGGACGTCAGTGTTGGTCAGTTGGTCATCCATTTTTTAAATCTCTAAATCTGTTGTATTATCTGTCCACTCACGAAGACTGTGGTATGTGATTGAAAGCTCAGGGGGAAAAGCAAGCAAAGGTACATTGTGTTGAGAATATGTTGTCAAACAGCTATTGGGTGGATTACCAGGATGAATTCTCAAAACCTTAGTGTCCCCAAGGGATGCTAACAAGCACTCACCCCCCGTTAGCATCCCATTGACTGCCATTCATTTTGACGTCACTTTGACAGAGAATAACTTTACATCTGAAGCGTTTAAAGACTTTATTTGTCCATTGTTTATTTCTAAAGAAACACGACAATGTATAAAAGGCTCCATTACCTTGTACCTCACGTTATGGCTCCGTAGCAGACGTTTTTGTAAAAATAGGCTAACGATTGGGTCATAACCACGAGACTTACTGTCACATAGTAGAGGAATTACCGTATAGTACAGGAGAAGCTCGCAGGCAGTTTCGATTTACATTAGCTGTTTAAGTTTAATTACTAATGTTAACTAGCATTTTAGTTAGCAATAATTAGCCTGTGTCTATGTTATCTCCTTACATATACCTACGCTCTCTGTCTCTGCAATATTCGGAATGATTGAGATTTCTCTTGGCACAGCTACCAGAAGACTTCCAACTTTCAGACAGGTTGCTCACGGCACATTTACGTCGTCTCTCTCAGTTGGAGGCTGCTCAGTAACGCTCAGCCATCACCGGAAAAGAGCTTCTAATATCCTTAACTGGTCTCCGTCCAGAGACACGGGATCTGTTGGTCCATTCTTATATACTGTCTATGGGTGTCCCCCGACTATTTCTCTCAGCTATCCTTTGTGTGTTGAGTGCTAATTGGCAAAAGTACACAGTGAACATGGTGAAAGTTATACCTGCTCAACATTAGCATGTCACATCATTGTGAGCCAGTTAGCACGCTGAACTTATTAAACTTAGAGCACCACTAAGTCAAAGCCTAAGTACAACTCACAGAGCAGTTAACCTGACTGTAGTTTTCGAGAGAGTTGTTCAACCTGTTTCACATTCCAGCCGACCTTTCTCACCAAATTCCTAAGCATTTATAATGCTGTACGGTTTAATAAACCCATTAAAGGAATGGATAGGCGTGGAAAAATCAAAGGTTTGTACTCCTGTGAAATTAACATATTTTCCTCTTGACATTTAGAACAAGCTTTAAAGCTACATTGTGTAAGAATTTCTCCCATCTAACGGTGAAATTGTATATGACAACCAACTTACTTTCTAGCCCTTCCCATTCCGAGCGCGTTTCAACTGCTACGGTGGCCGAACCCGAAATTAGCTCTTAGTATCTCCATCATTTACAAGCAGCTGTTCTAGCTACTCCAATATTAACTTTGGTCTTGTTGCTTTGCCTGTCGCGTTGTCGTTTTAATTCTCTTTTTCCCTCCCGGCTGGCATTCGTCACGGTGCCACTGAGTCTAAAAGTGTGAAAGGCGGAGGTATGTCCCTCTTTGGCTAATGCATTTTAAAGATGGAGGCGCTACATGGCGGCCATCATTCGAGCGACTTGCCTGTATGTATTCTGAATGATTCTAAATGGCAGATTCTACGCTTACAAGAATACTTTGATTAGTTGGTGGAAGTAATTACACATGAATGAGCACATATTTGTGAAAGAACAAAGGGGTTTTTGCAAAGAATCAACTCAAAAAAATTACACAATGTAGGTTTAAATAAATTGGGGTTAAACAAAAAGATCTGGAGCTTGTCAAAAGCAGAGTGGAACCTGGGAAACCCTTGTTAACTGGAGCTGATTGGCATAGACAATGATATCATCAGCATAAAAGCATATTGCAGTGCTCAGTTGGAAACAAAATCCATAGGTATGGATTAAACAACAGGTGACCAAATATATATCTTTGTGGGACACCTTTATCAACAATTTGGGGATTTGGTTTGACACCATCTCCACAGTCTGAAGAACAATGATTAAAATCCATGGAAAGCAGATCATTTAACAAAATGTTGTGACTGAATCTCTTCACATAATGTTACTTTTTTCATGGGCTTAAAAACAATTTTCTGGTAACAAAATGTAGATAAAGTGTGTGCCTCTTTTCTGTGAATTTGTTGCAGTGACCTGATTCTCCTGCTGGCTGCTCTGGCTTCAAATTAGAAGAAAAAAAAAACAGTTTCTATGTGTGCATCTCACAAAGACACAGAGGTGACATGGGGTCAGCATCTCATCCTTCTTTAACCACTGCCCAGCTGTTACTTTAGCCCCGGTCATTTACTGTGCCCCTAAGCCAATCAGACTAAGAGGCTACATGTCACCGAGGAGACGGAGCGGATACAGTAAATCTCAGAAAATAAGGACCTGTCTGCTTGGAAACTCTCCTCCGTCTTTGTTTCATTTCTGTTCTTTCTCTTCCTCCCCCACTCCCTGACATAGATTATGTCTCTCTTTTCATGCATCTCTCCTTGCTCGTTGTCTACTGTACACAGGAACCAGGCAGGCGGCATACTTCACTCCAATCTAGGCCACGCTGTCACCCACATGTTGTCTGCTGCTGAATAATTATAGCTGGGACGTGAGCCGACAGTGACATCCACAAATCCTGAGCACAAATTAAAAAAGATAAATGTAAACCAGAGCACGCACCAGGCAGGGACACAGGGGCAGGACTGCTTCATCTGCTCACTTCTATCCATTAATCTTTCATGGCTGCAACAACCTTAAAGGACCATTCGACTGTTTCTGACATGTTTTAACCTATTTGTATAATTTACTAGCAGCCATTTTTTTGAAAGCATACTGTATTTTAATGTGTTTGCAGGATTCCCAACTGCAAATAAAAAAAGAAAAGGAGCAACATTACCATTGTCTTGTTGTATAAAGTCATAAGTGACCCTAATTGAGACATTGAGTTGCAGTTTTTGCTGCATGCAGAAATAAACGTTAGTCATTATGAACTTAAACGTGCTACAGTTATTTAATTCATTAAATAAACATTGTGTGTGTTCAAGGTTTCACATCTAAACTTTTCACATCATGGTGTGTGTGTGTGTGGATGCTGAATGTGCTGGTTTAGCTACTCCTCTATGAGCAGATTGTGTAATAAGATTAGCGAGGTCAGCTGTAACATGTATTAATCAGGCTTTACATAGTGAGAGAACGCGACGCCATGCACAGTGTGTGTCTGTGTGTGTGTCCTTTTGTACACCGCCATAATCTCATGTGCATAATAAAATACACAAACACACACACCTTTAATTTGCTTTATGGGAAGTTTTTCATTTGCTTTCGTTGTCCTTGTATGATTTCTATTTTTTAGCCTTTCATTTGGTAAAATACTTTCTGACGTTGATGTTCAGTTTGTTCTGCCTTTTTCTTGTTTAATGCTATTTATTTTGATTTCAACACATCCTAACATCTCTATACTGACACTGCATGACATGAGGAAAATATGCGATATAAGGTTGTTGAATATCGTGATAAGGATATTACTTGTGATACTGTAAATAAACAGATAATAAAATGTACTCAGTTTTGTATTTCTGCTGCTTTCAGCATACTGCTAAAATATAACAAATTGCTTGTTGAATTAATCAAAATGAGAGTAAATTATTTCCAAACCTTCTTTCATCGAACTAATTAAACATTGAACTGAACACAAAAGGCACCAATAGAAGAAAAAGTGACATTTTAAAGTGCAGTTTTCTGCTGATGCTCTCTTTCATCTGGCTATTAACATTGTGTGATTGGCCAGAGAGTTAACAGCATGGCGTGAATCAGACTAAATAGCGCCTAAAGACAGATTGTAATTTAATATGTTGTTACTATATTCAAAGTGAAACATCGCAGTCTTTTGCGATGTGTTTATCAAGCAAGTTGACACCGCGATGATGACATGGTTTAACAGTAACGGTTGCCCAATGGCCCGAGACAGGTAGCTATTACAACCCACTTGTATCATAAATTACATTATTGTTCTCTTGGCCCTTTTTTTGACGCTTTCAACGTTTTTGACTTTTTTTTCCTGAAATTTTTTTCCGACATTTGGCCCTTTTTTCTGCATATCTCTATGTTGTTTTACAGTTTTATTTTGTAATTTGAACTTATTTTTTATGCTTTTTCCATTTTCTAAAAGTATTTTTTTTATTTTTTTGAAAAAGAATACATTTGATTTTATAAAATTATTTTAAGTAAAAAAAAAAACCTTAATGTTGATAAAAAAAAACAAAAAAACATGATGATAAAAAAACAACCCATATATTGTGCAGCCTTACTAAACACACAGAGAATATCCATTTTCTAATCTGACTCTGGATTAGACGGCTAACCTGATAATGTCCTTAAATGTTAGTGTTCCTTTAACATACAGTGTGAACACCACAGTGGTGAGTTTTCTCCTTTCCTGGAGGCTAAGTGAGCTATCAGCTGCTCTTCTTTTCCTTTTCTTCTCGCCTGAAGCTCTGTTTCACATTGTGACGCCCGTTCAGCCTACCAGAGAACTGACTCGCAGCTCAGGACAAGGAGATGTGTTAATCTAGACACATGCTTTGAAATGGACTGTGTGATTGTGTGTCCAGGGAATCTTATCAGGTCAAGCAGCTGTTTCCTGCTCAAGCCCAGTGGGCAGAAACGCAACACTGCTGACTGGCCACAGGGCAGATACATCATGTGTTTGTGTGTTTGAAGTAAAAAAAATAGATCATATGTCCGTTTGTGTGTGTAGGACAATGGGAAGGTTTGTAGCTTTGAATGCAAGTGACCTAAAGTAACTGTATAGGTGTGTGTGTGTGTGTGTGTGTGTGTGTGTGTGTGTGTGTGTGTGTGTGTGTATGTGTATGTGTATGTGTGTGTGTGTGTGTGTGTGTCCAAAATGATGGATTAGTGGTTGAGGTTTGGAGGTTTGGTGGAAATGTAGCATGAAAGCTCTGCCCTGGGGCGGAGACGCTACTGACAACTGGTGACCAGTGGTGTGTGTCTATGTCTGTGTCTGTGTGTGTGTGTGTGTGTGTGTGTGAGTGTGTGTGTGTGTGCGTGTGTGTGTGCTCATTGAGGCATCATCTGTGCATCCAGATGATCAGCTACAAATGGCCTTGAAAAACCTGGACACACTCTCACACACACTTAAAAGATAAAGCTGGCATCATTCTGTGTTTGTTTCTGTCCGCAAATCCCATGAAAAGACTCAAAGCAACAATGTGTTAGTCCGTCTGTCGATACTTTGTGACTTCAAGCCCATTGGTTCCTACTGATGACGTACTGTACATCTTTAAAAACACAAATATAGAGTTTCACCAGTAATTTCCTCAAACAGCTGCTCAATGTAGTTTTTATCAAACAAAAAGACCTAAAACGTGCATTTGATGGCGACTATTTTCAGTGGCGGATTAATTCACATTTGGCTCTCTAGTGAGTATTTGTGGCAGCAGGACGCTGTGTGTGGGATAGAGTCAGAATGAACTACAGTGTGTGTGTGTTCATGGTAATGAAGGAACATGTCACCCAGTGCAACAGTGTGGCTCACTGATGTGTTTTTATGATACATTAGGCTGCGATCCACACAATACTTGTTATTAGATGCATTCACTGTTGGTTTGGTTGTGCACATGAGATTTGTTGACAGACAAATGTAGAGTATAAATGCTATCTATGTGTGATCATCAAAGACATTTTCTTTTGGGAAATTAGCGTATTTTTGCATTAGCAGATGGATGTAGAATTGGTGGTATTTATCATTAGTCATTGTGTACAAGTGAGCCCATGCACGTTAGACAAATGACAACTTTTGGTTACACTTTACTTGAAGGTATCTACATAAGAGTGACATGACACTGTCATGAATGTATCATAAACATTATAAACAAGTCATAAACGTTTATCACATACCGCTTCTTTTAGTAAGTGTCATTCGGTTTTTGTCAGACATGTATAAAGTACTACAGACCCATACTTGAGTACAAGTACAAGTGCTCTATCAAAAAAGTGACTTGAGTAGAAGTTGAAGTGCTCTTTAAACACCACACTTAGGTAGAAGTACTAAAGTATTCAACATTTTTTGTACTTAAGTATTGCAAGTAGTTTATTTTAAAATGTACTACTCAAGTACTGAAAGTAAAAGTAAAGTAAAGCAGTCAAACATTTGAATATCATATTGTTTATTATGTCAAATGTTTAGTCAAGGCTGTAGCCAAAGGAATTAAAAAATATTAAATATATATTATATTAAATATAACAAATACTGAAATAAAATGTACAACTATCACACTGTGGAAGTAAAATGAACATCCTCTCCAGCACAGTAACGATTAAAGCCTCCAAAAATGTATCACACACTAGCTAGTAACGTGTGTGATAAACAGTGGAACGTTAGCAAGCTAGCAAAATACAGCTTCACATCACAGGGTTACAGGGTAAAACAGTTAACTCATTGCAGACTGAAACAACTCAGGAATAGCTTAACAATAGCTAAATAGAAAGAGTACAAACTTACACACACTGTAACCTACACAGTCTCCGTAGCGTATTCACGGAAACTCCTCTCGGCTTCTACCGCGCGAGATCCCGCGAGATCATGCACAGAGCACAACATCTATTGCCGGAAGAGACTACAGGTAAAGAAGAATCAAGAAGCGAGTGAACATGCAGAAGCAGCTAATGCAGCGTGAGGCGATAGGACAAGATGCCACACAGTTGTATGTATCCCGGCTGCGGTTTAAAAGCAATAGATGTTGTGCTCTGTGTGTGATCTCGCGCGGTAGCAGCCGAGAGGAGTTTCCATCAGGCAAGTGTTATTTAAATATACTTCTGGTGTAGTTACAAACTTTCTAATGCCTCGATTTATAAGTACAGAAACTATTTGTACTACTGTAGAAGTTTGGTATCATTCCGGACATTATTAGTGGGGTCATTTACGAGATACAAACGTGGATCCATTAGCGCCTGCACTAAGCTAACCTGCTGATAACGCTAACTCGACCAACGTTATAACAAGGGAAAAAAGCTCATGGTGGGGTGTTTGGCTCGAGGTCAAGGTGCAAAGCAGCCTAGGGTGAAATTACTCCGAACCATCACTTTAAGTTGTTTCAGTCGCAAAATGCATCTTTGTGCAAATCTTTCAAAACACAATCCAATCCCAAAAGAATTTATGATGATGGAAACTGTAGTTGGTCCTGATGTTTTCCACAAACCCTGGGGCTGTAGACGGTTTCATTCAGATCTGCCTAAAGACGCAGCAGGGAGGAGTTCACATAGGATGATTGGGCATACCATCCGGTTTAACTTTTTGAAATTGAAATTATGAGGGTTTCAGGTCTTTGTACGCTTCATAGGTTCGGCCCAGTGTGGCAGGTCTCATCGTGGCACATATCTGATCTTTTCATGGCTGTCTTAACTGGAAGCAACCACACGGAATCTGATCTTTCTCCATCCAGACAGCCGTGAAGAGATCAGACACGAGCCGCGAAAAAAGAGTCAAAACTCCAAATGCAGTCAAAACTCAGTCTAATTAGATTAGCGCTGGGGAATGCAGAGTGCAGATGTTACAGAGCTTCAGAGCTAAAATGTCTCTTTGAAAAGTGAAAATGATTATGTGTAATGATGTGTAATTGGGGAATCAGTCCATAATTACATAAGTGTATAGTGTGGACTTCTCTAATGCTTTTGACAAGACACTCTCAACAGAAACATGTGTCTGTGTATTGTCCATGTCATTTTTACTTAGACTTTAAATAGGTTTTTGACACCTCCAAGGCTACGTTCAGACTGCAGCCCTTAATGCTCAATTCTGATTTATTGCCAGATCCCATTTTTTTGACTGACTGTTCACATTATTATTTTTTTTTTTTTAAATGTGGCCCGCATCAGACGTATTAGATTAGATTATTACTTTTTATCATTGCACATGTCACAAGTGCATAGCAATGAAATGTAATCAGCGTCTAACCAAAAGTGCTTTAAGCAGTGATTGAATAACATACGTATGCTACAGTATATACAGAGTGCAAGGTATGAAATATATACAGCAATTTTATATACATATATATATATATAGCGAAATCGGAAAAGCCCAAATCACACCAATGGGCTGTAACAAGTCTCCTAGCAACGGCCAACGACTGGCAGTTTATGGTCGACCTGGGGAAACAGCTCCGGTTCCCAGGGTTCATCACACCAACCACACTCAGAGTAGACATGGTTCTCCTGTCAAAAACGACAAGGCAGCTGGTGACTCTGGGGCTCACAGTCCCCTGGGAAGACCGGACGGAGGAGGCGACTGAGAGGAAACGAGCCAGATACTCTGAGCTGGGCGGCAATTGCAGAAGACAAGGGTGGAAGACATGAAACCTGCCTTTTGAAGTCGGCTGCAGAGGATTTGCTGGACAGACCCTCTGCAGGGTTTACCAACTCCTCAGCATCACAGGTACCCACAGAAGACAGGCCATCAAGCGCAGCGCGGAGGCAGCAGAAAAGGCATCAAGGTGGCTGTGGCTAAGGAGGAGCGTCCCGTGGGCTCGATGGTGTTTTAATTCCCCAACGTCGACTTCAAGGCAGCACTGCGACCGTCGACTTCAAGGTACCTAACCCTAACCCTAACAATTGCCTAATTCTAGTGACTTCCAGGCAGCGCTGCCTGGAAGACGACGTTGGGGGCTTAAAACACCAAACATCGTCCCATGGAGCAGTGCTCCTCAGACAAAAGCCGGGGTCGCCCAGATGAGGGTGTCTGATGTTTTGATGACTCAGGGAAACATCACTGATGATGTGTCTGAGTGCATTGTGAGATGTATCATAGAAATTATAAATATATATAAAATATGTACACGTATGCACTGGGCACGGCCTGAAAATGACCCGCATGCGCAAAAAAAGTAATACGTCACACATAGCACCCTGTTTCCTCTTTTGGGGCAACTAACCTCCCCTGAAATGATTATGCTTCTCAGTTAATCTTCACATTAATAATTAAACCACTTCATCTAAGTGCATTAGCAACACACATCATCTGCACATTACGCTTGTAAAAAAACACCTCTGCCTTTGTTTCCTCAGTGAGCTTCTCATTTTCCCAGCGTCAGTTAGAGTTAACTACATTGAATCATATAGTTTGTTGGAAGAAAATTGATTGGTTGCCCCAAAATCTGCTGATTTTAAGTACATTAAATGTGAATATGTGTTGGTTTTGTTATTAATGTGTTAATTAACTGAGGGTCTTTGGGTTTTGGGGCCGTTTGTCAGCAGTTGGAAATGTAAACTTGACCATTCAGAAATTGTGACTGACATTTTTCACTATTTACTGACACTCGATTACTCAATCGTTATAAGTTAGTTGCAGCCCTACCGTCTACAAATTTATTTTTCATAACACTTTTTTTTATAATTCCAGTCCAATAAAGAACACTGTGTCTGTTTGGTTCCCTTTGGTTCACTATTCATGTTTTTGGAGTTAAACTCAGTGATGCTTCTGACCAAATTGGACTTTGATTGTGATGTTAAAAAAATCGACTGGTTGAGTCATGTGGTTCACATTTTTGACATGTTAAAAAAACAGTTTAGGATAAATTCACCCATTTATTGTCTCTCTGTATACATCTGTTTATGTGTGTGTGTGTGTGTGTGTGTCTGTGTGTGTGTGTGTGAGTGTGTGTGTGAGTGTGTGTCTATGTCTGTGTTCTATGTCAGCTCATCTGTCAGCATGTTACAAGCTTCACTTTGGGAACATTAATGACAATGACGCACGGGTGACATTTCTCACTCTGACAACGACCAGATGCAAAAATAAATGAATGACAACTGTATGTGTGTGTGTGTGTGTGTGTGTGTGTCTCAGATCTCCTACTGAGAGGGATGACAGAGAGCTGTGGAAACAGAAGAGATAGCGATAGGAAGAGGAGGAGGGGTGAGGGTTAACAAAAAGAAAATTATGATATGGAGATCTGCCATTGACAACAGAGGAAAAAAGGGAAGAAACGATAAAGAAAGAAAAAGAGAGCGACATCTGCTCCGGCTCCCTTCAAACCAATGTGACACATGAGGGAGAAGGTCTGCCCGGCTGCCTGAATTTATTAAACTAATAGGATTCTCCTCGGTGGCGCCCAAGTGCTCCGCGCATGTTAAACAAACACTGTCAGCGCTGCTCAACTACAATCCACTCAGAGAATCCCAAGCTTTGGACTCTTTATCTAACATTATTCTAATGACTGTTGTCTCATAAGTAGTTCTGAAATGGGAGGGAACTGCTGCTATGCTGCTATGCTGCTATGTAACTTTGTAACTTTGTTTCAGAGAATTCTTGTTTCTTTTGTTCTTATCAATTCTTCTTCTTATCATCCTCTTTCTTATTCAAGTTTTGAGAAAACTGTGCTCTAGTTTATTGGCATTTTTTTTAAACCAATCATAATCATCTTGGGTGGCGCAAAGTGCCGGATGGAGCAACAGTGCCTCTGCAAAATAGCCTCTGAAGGAACTTGTTTTGGTGGAACGTGTGCGTTCAAAAGTAGTTTTAGTCGTGCAAAACAGAAAACTCAGATTGGACAGATAGTCTAGCTAGCTGTCTGGATTTACCCTGCAGAGATCTGAGGAGCAGTTAACCATAGTCCTCAGAAATCCACCGGAGGTTAGAACGCCAACACAAAGAAAGAGGAAGGTGATGGACATCCGGCTGAAAAGACATGCATCCGGCGGAGTTTCCTGCGGCACCGGAGCATTGGTGGAACGTCGTGAATAGACTGGGAGCGTGCCTATGTTACCACAGCCCTATGTTCCCACATTTCTAAGATTTTTTCCAAAATTAGGCCCTATGTTCCCACATTTCCTTTTTCATAAATTTGTATCAGATTTTATCGCCCTTTCTCCAAATTTGGTAGCCAATTACACCCAACCTATTATCCAGTAGCAATGGACTACAGATGGAATGTAACCCTAACCCTAACCCTAACCCTAACATAGGGCCTAATTTTCAGTGAAAAAGAAATTCTTAGAAATGTGGGAACATAGGGCTGTGGGACCATTAGGCTCTGGGAACATAGGGCTGACCCCAATAGACTAACGCTTTGGCTACATTGAACGCATAACGCATGCGGACCGTTTGCGGAGCAGACGTACCGCGGAATGTATCTTGTAACGCACACACGGCGTGGGATTGTGTGAGTCACAGGCGAGACAGAGAGCTTTTGCTTTGAGATTGTTGTTGTTTTCTTTAGTTTTTTGGAGCCAGCACAGCGCCGTGAAAACGCTAATCTACTGTCAGCTGTTATCAGAGGACGCAGGTGAGGGGAAACAAGAAGCTCATTCACAGTCATTAAGTCGTTTCCTGTATATCGATGCTCTCGTGTCCAGTGTCACCAGTTTCATTGATTATAGTGAAAGCGTATCGTTGGAACGTCCGCGCCGCTTACATTACATTACGTGTGCAATGTAGCCGGCCCGGAAAGTTAAGGCAACTCAAACTACGTGATTACACAGAGGAATAAAGTGTTAAAGGGATAGTTTGGATTTTTTAAAAGTCTGGTTGTATGAAGTATTTCTCCATAGTCAGTCATCAATGATGTCAATGGGTATTTTGGGTAAAATAAATAAATATGCCAGAAATGATTATGTACGATTGATATGAATATATGAGAAATAAATTGTATTTTGTTTGATAATTGGTAAGTAACGTTAAATATTTGGAAGAGCTTAAAATAAAGAAATGATCACAAAGGAAGTTTGTTCATTAAATAACAATGTTTTATGGAGAGGGGGTGGGATTAACCCTCATGTTGTTTTTAAAGTTTCTGTAACAGAAATTTGGATTTCTTTCAACCAAACAGATGTCGAACAATGGTACAAAAACGTTGAAAAAACTTTGAAAAGAGACAAAAACGTAAAACATAAACATCAAAATAAGTGACAAAAACATCAAAGATGTCATAAAAAGTGTTCATTTTCAATTTTGACCCGGAAGGACAACACAAGGGTTAAATAAGTATGTATGTATATTTCTTCCATGCGTTTCCTGGGAGACAGTATTTTATTTTTGCTTGAAAGTGAACTTCGCTCTCCGGCTTGAAAGCGCTCTGTTTTATGTTGACACCACACATTATTTTCCATTGGATATTGAAGTTCATAAATAAGTGTTTTGGCATGGCTGGCCAAGTGGCACTATATCCACGGTATTAAAAGCAGATTTCATTCTTGCATGTTTTTTGATGTCGTGCCTGATCAAAAAACATCCCAAATCGCACCCTGGGTGTAGATACAGAAAGACATGTAGTTGAGTAAAGAATAAAAAAAGAAAGCTCGAGACTTTTTCAAAATGAATTCCAAAAGCTTTGAATGCAACTTTGTTTCTTCTTTGAAAAATACAAGAAAAAACAAGTTGGTCTTTCTGTTGTGGGCTTCTATTAGTGTATAAATGTTGAGAGCATCTTGTAACACGGGGGAGTTAAGGCTTTGGTATGCTTCAAAGGAAGTGCTTGTCGGGAAGTATTACGGCCTTTGAAACACCCTCTCTGACTTTCCTGAGCATGAAAGTAGATCTTTCATTCTTCACACAACTACTCAAGTCTCTTTTCATGTGAACTATACGGAGTGCTACACTATGAATGTCTTTGAGGAGAGACAGTCAGAAAGCCGTTATCGCCATTTGTACAATTTATTGTGTTGCGACTACAAAGACGAAAGAAAAAGACAGAACTGGTGGTGGAGAAAGCAGCCAGGAGAAGGTGATGACAGCCGGCTTTTCAACCCGTTCTCAAGGGTTGACATTCAAAATAAGTAGAAAGTATTTCGCCTTTAGAAGAATGGTTGGATGACACGTTGTACAACCAAGTTTGTTTGAAGCATAATAAGGCCTTTAGTGACTGAACTCCCAGTGGTGGAATGTAACTAAGTACATTTACTCAAGTACTGTACTTAAATACAAATGTTGAGATACTTGTACTTTACTTGAGTCTTTTCATGCTACTTTCTACTTCGCTACACTTCAGAGAGAAATATTGTACTTTTTACTCCGCTACATTCATCTGACAGCTTTAGTTACTTTACAAATTAAGATTTTTGGACACAAAACAAATGTAGGTTACAAAATATGATGTTTTATTACAAATTAAACTATCTAACAATATATAGGTCTACAAGTACAGCTGAAATGATGAGCTAACTATACATTTAGTCGATTGACAGAACTGTTTGGATCGTCATTAGCATGGGCGTAACTTTGGGTTCAACGGGGGGGGGGGGGATCTCCACCTTTGAGCGTAATTGAAATTTTTAACGTCAAGCACTTCATTTTCTGCATTCTGGTGAATTTTCCTGCAACAATTTGTGCATTTTCTGCATCAAGTTATGGTGCAAATGTCTTTATTCATGTTATGTGTTATTAGGAAATTATATTAGGTTTTTGGGGTGGGTTGCACTGGCCAGTTTTGATTATGAACCCATCCCCCCCTGTAAATTACGCCTATGGTTTCCACTTTCTAAAATGTGATTTTTCTGCATTGAGTACTTTTACTTTAAATACTTTAAGTACATTTTCCTGATGACACTGACACAGCAACGCCATATACTTCGACGGAGACCAGTGAAGTCACTTTTCCGGTGATGGCTGAGCGTTACTGCGCAGCCACAAACTGAGCTTGAAGACGTAGATGTGACGTGAGCAACCTGTCTGAAAGTTGTAAGTCTTCTGGTAGCTGAATGAATGGGAGTCAATGGAATGCTAGCAGAAGGTGATGGCTTGTTAGCCTTGAAATTTCCCCATAGGAGGTATGCTTTCCGGGTGCTTGCTTACCCCCTTGGGTATTTATTAGTACTTCCTTCACCACAATCCACCAACAATCCTTTTTAGAAGCACTACTTAAATTCTGAAGGCGACTCCAAAACACGTGACTAAACTATATCAGATAAGTTTGGTGGGACACAATTCCTGAGACGCGACACTGATTTGATGAAGCCCGATGACGCCCGTCCCGCTGCTGACTCCTCCCGCTCCAACTGTATCCAGTCACAGCCATTTTCCTGCCCGTTCCGTCTCGGATTTTATCATCATCACTGGCTAATTAATTGTCAACAGCGTACAAAAGCAACATGCAAATGAAACTAAACGGCCCATTGTGGTGTTGCGGGGATAATTAACGACGAGGAAGGAGAGGAAGAAGACGAGGTGATATTAGAGAACAATGGAAATGTTCCCTAACAGTACACTACACAACACCAGGCGAGAGAGGAGAGAGAACAAAAGCAATAATATGTAGAGAACGAAGTGAGGCGATGGCCTGGTGGGATCGGGGTTAGGGAGGGGGACTGGCGAATTGGCTAAGAAGACGTGAATGAGGAAAAATGGTGAGGGCTCGAGCATAAATAATTAAGAGTGTGACAGACACACACACACACACACACACACACACGCACACACAGAGTGGTTAAGCCATGTCACAGATAAAAGACAATGCACCCCCTTTCCCTTCCTCCTCATATTGCTATAACTATATTGGGCTTATCGCCTGGACACAGGGCACTATTCACTACCACAATATCATCATTATTTACACCCAGATGGAGAGGGCCTATTGTTAGTGGACCCATATGTGTGTGTGTGTGTGTGTGTGTGTGTTTTGTAGATAGAGGGGGGGGTGAGCGAATGGTGGGAGGGTTCGGGGATGTATGGCGAGGCCACAGATTTATGTGCGCCCGTGTCTTGACCTCGTGCCCCCCGTCGTCCATGGGAAGCCTCCTCAGGTCTCTGTGAGGGGGGTGTCTGCAGGGGCGGGTGTCTGCAGGGGCGGGCGCCACCGCTAACAATGGGGCCGGACAGTGAGACAGAGAGAGGTCTGGAGATCACATATGGAGGCTCGGGGCGGGGGTATGAGGTGAGGTTTAAGGTTGGGGTGCAGGGCAGGCAGGCAGAGAGAGTCCCTGTTCAAAGTAATTGAAGGATCAGCGTTTGGCGTTTTCAATTAGTGTTCTGACCCCAGTGTTACAGTCTGCTCCGGGTTCTTAGACATAAGAACCTTCTGATAGTAAAGTCTGGTTGCAATTAGGGCCAGTCTGAGGCAGGTGTGAGTCATCCCACCAGGCTGTTCTCATGGCCCATTAATACATATAGCTATGAAAAGTAATGCACTGTAATTCATATGTATTCCGGTAATCATTACCATATGAATCACATTGACTGCTGCTGTATAAAAGTGTGGAGATCCACGTAGTGAGGAGTGTACCGGAAGAAGTTAAGGGGAAAAAAACAACAAGACTTTCACCCAGTAAACAGGTGTTTGTGTCCCCGGAGTACTAATTAAGGGGGCCGGTGTTTTAAAGGTGAACAATATACGATTATGATATACGATATACGATTATGCTTTTCCTTATTTTGGTCATATCGATAATGTTATGTCAGATCTTCAAATAATGAAGTTCCTGACACAACTTTGCGAGCAAATAAGCAAAGTTCTTGTAATTTAACATTTTGAGAACTTTGGCTTCTTTTGTCTAATAAAAAGAACAGAAAAACACAAGTAAATTCATTTTCATCGTACGTATAGTATATTATCAGTATGGTGGAGTAAGACATCAAAAAAACCCGAAATATATATCTATATGATTTCCCACACAGGGGATATTAAAATGTCCAATAGATTCAAGTAGAAACGCAACAATCAAATATCTTCAGTGTGACTGAAGGAGAAGAAAAAGTCGCTGCATTCAAATCTCACCCTGCAGCTATGCTCTTATGCTTCGAGTGGCTCAATGATTAATGGATAACAAAGGCCCCTGGAGGACCCTGCCAATCAAATGTGGGAGCCCCTTATCTGCCTGAGCACAAATCAAGTCCACATGTGCAAAATAAATGTTGGAGAGAGAGCGAAGGGGTTATCAGGCAGATCTGAGACGATCTGAGGACTCTGGGAAAATCCCTCAACTGTCTCCTGATGGCACCTTGCTTTATCAAGTCCTCTCACATACAGTATGTACAGAGACTAATACACACATGCAAAAAACACACTATGTGTCTTACTGGGTTTAAAATCCAAACATCAGAGATTTCATCAGTTTGTCTTTACTTTAGCTTAAGTTATTCATTATATGTGAAAATGCCATGTGCTCACAGTGGCGTTTTCTGGGGCGGATTTCTGTGCACACTGAAATGCATAAATCCACCCTATTTGATCCCTATGATATCATGACTTTATCATGTTTAAAAAGCTTAACTTCGAACAGAAACTGTTGAATGAATCAATTCATTGTCAACCGCCAACTATTGTGATAGTCGAAGTCTTTTTTTAAGAAGAAAAAAGGTAAAACTTCTCTGATTGCAGCTTGTTAAATCTGAATATGTTAGTTTCTTCTCTCCTCTGTGACAGTAAACTGAATATCTTTGAGTTGTGGACAAAACAAGACATTTGAGGACGTCGTCCAGGGACTTTGGGAAACATTGATCCACATTTGAGGGTCACCATTTTATGACATTTTATAGACCAAACAAATGGATTAATCGAAACAAAATCATCAATGCCAATAATAATTGCAGCCCTAAACTGGTTACAATCTTAGATTCACTAGAGCAATGATGGGAAGATTTTCTTTCGATCGTTGCTGGATAGATGACTTCTGCGAACCGTGTGTTTACATTCCTTCACTTTGTGGCTATCGCGGTGAACAGAGGGTTTGCAGCATCTTTGCAAGATGTGTGTTAGACTCTTCTTTCTTTTTCCGGTGGATTTGTGAGGACTATGGTTAACTGCTCCTCAGATCTCTGCAGGGTAAATCCAGACAGCTAGTTAGACTATCTGTCCAATCTGAGTTTTCTGTTGCACGACTAAAACAACCTTTGAACGTACACATGTTCCACCAAAACAAGTTCCTTCCCGAGGCTATTTTGCAGAGGCACCGTGGCTCCGTCCGGCGATTAGCGCCGCCCAAGACGATTCTAGTTCTACGAGTCTAAAGAAGCCGTATCTAAGTCTGTACAGTCCTCCTTGTCTGCTGAATGTTTACGCGTCTGTGTGCCTCCCTGTGAGCAGTGGCCATGGCTGCTCTGATGGACAACTCCATTCAGACCGCAACAGCCTCTGTTATTTCCCCCCATGTCTGTCTATCTCTCTCCCTCTCTCATTGTCTCTCTCTCCTACCCTGAGACCCGAGGTCAATAATGTAAATCTGAACACTTTACTCTGCACGCGAGCAAACACGTTTAGAGCGCTCTGTGGGCTGCAGTTGCTTGTTGTGTTGAGCGTTGCAATTCGATTACACAGATTAGAGTTACACAATCCCTGCCCTCAATAACAAATGCAATTTTGATTTGGGAGCACGAAGGGGAAATGGAAAGAAGAGGAGGAATGTGAAAGAAAACGCTCTGCAGAGGAGAGCCTGCCTGGAGGAGGGAGACAAACTCAGTCTGGAATCATTTATGTTTATCCATGAATGAGAGGATGAAGGGATGGAGGAATGAAGGTAGATACACTAAAAAAAGAGTCCTGAAGTGTAAGGCTCCATATGTTGACAGCTTTGTCTGATGTTGATTACATTTTTTTGCTCCAGTGATTACCGACATATTTGGCTCGTGATGCCTTGCCACAGGTTTTGGGCAGAGTATGGACTTTTGTAACCTGACACGCCAGATGGTTTGTTAACACAGAACCATCCGAGAAGCCGTCATTGGAAACTGTTTGGGAAAGGGCAGGCACTTCAAATATCTGGCAGGTGATTAGATGAACCATCTGTCCATCATGTCGCGGCCGTCACACTAGGGCTGGACGATTAATCGAAAATGTATCGACATCGAAATTCTGAAGCTGTTATCGACATATTTTTCCCATGACGAGAATTTCGATAATTTATTCCTCTTGATAGGCCTACTTTCTCCTTAAAGACATTCTACTAGGTGTGTAGTCACGTGACCTCTCCCGGACCACTCAGCCGCATGGAAAGCATAATGGAGGATAACTCAAACACTGAGTCCGAGTCAACTGAGCAACTTGTACCCAAAAAAAAATGCAGTGTCCGTCGTCTGGAAACTGGCTTCAGAAAAGACGATTTAGAACAACGTGGTTAATTATCGTCATCGAGGTAGAATGTGCAAAAATACATCTTGAAGCCTGACAAGATGTATTTTTGTGGAATACATCGCAAAGCCTTGCAATGTAAGGATTTTGGAGTAGTTCAACCAAAATTTCAAGTTGTTTAATTTCAAGGATCTTTAGGGGCCACACAAGTAAAATGATCCAGTATGTAATGACAAAAAAAGACAAACAAATTCTACACAAAACATTATTTTGTGTCCACAGATAGAAGTTGGACAGGACTGTGTGTACGACTGATTTAGTGAGACACAAATAAGACACAAGTGCTAATAAACTGCATGTTAATACAGCTTTCACTGCTGTTGTTGCACGGGCAGTCATGTTGGATTTTGAGCTTGCTGTACTGTGAGGCTGTCCAAATTCTGAGTTCGGAAATATGAGGTCATGGGGCGTGTTTCCGACTTTGACCTCCAAAAATCCGACTTCCGAGTACAAATGGAATGCACTACAAACTAAACTTGTTTTTTCCCCATGTTTTTGAAGCTATTTCCAACATTTTTGTCACTCTTTTCAAACTTCTTTCATCATTTTGTTTCTCCAAATGCTATGAAATTGAATAAAACACCCAAATTCAATGAAAGTACTGAGCTGATCTTTTATTTTATTTGTGAAGAGTAATGGTTGTATGGAACCATCCACGTTATTTTTTTTGGATAATTTGGTTGAAAGAAACCCAAATTTCTGATACAGAAACATTTTGAATATGGGTCAAATTTGACCCGAAGACAACAGAAGGGTTAATAAACACTACATAGGGAATAGTGAGGGAGTGAATGAGGGAACGGTTTTGAATACAGCTACAGACAGACACACTGACAGAGTTAATGTTCCCCCTCAGGACCCCCAGCAGGCAGTTCGGGGGGCTTAAAGCTGACCGCCTCACTGCCTGATTGTCCATTTTATAGGCCTATTGATTCCCTATCAGCTCCCTGCATCAATACACCTCAGCTCATCGCTCCCTCCGTAACATGCATGGAGGTCATGATAAAAGATCTAATGGATGGAAATCCTATTAGAAGAAGAAAAGGGATGGAGGAAGGCACAGACTGAGCCCGAGTTGGAGGAAGGTCTGGGTTGTCTTTCTATTGTTTGCAGTCAAGCTACTCTATACAAACAGAAAGGGTCAAAAGCCCCATTTTAGGGTAAATAATGCCCAGTTTAGAGGATGCTAGCCTGATCCAAAAGATCACAGGTCTAAAATGAACAGTGGAAGTGGGGTAAGTGAAGGAAAGCAATGTGCAGCAGAGCTGGGATTAAATACATTTTCTTTAAGAGGAATGAAAATGTTCTGCATTTAAATAGAGCTTTAAAAAATGAAGGGATTATTGTTGCTCTGTACTTGTGAGCATGTGCAATGACAATAAAGTTGAATCTAATCTAATCTAATTATTCCATACGTACAGGGATATAAAAGTCCCGCTCATTTTCATTGTCTCAAGGTGATGGACCAGGGGCGATTCTAGGATCAGACCTTTAGGGCCCCTAATGAGAATGTGACACAGATACAGTGTATCCGTGTCACACTAAATCATAATAAGCTGCTAAATCAGCAATTTCACTGAATAACAATGAATATATGTATTTATTATTATAACAGAGGATAAATGCAAAACATTGAACATATGAAAAAAACTATGAAAGTCCCTTTATGGACTACCAGAATCCAATGAAATGATAATGAGGTGTAAACAATAAATAAATAAAAAACGAAATACAACTTTCCTTGACTGGGTTCAGCCCAGTCTCATGGCAGTTCGTGAAATGGTGACGTTATTTAATCTATTGATTCGTGTACAGGGACATGTTTTTCTGTGTCTTATCATGTTGGTGAGCACAAATTTTAAACTAATGTATTTGAATGGAAGGCATATTACGAGATAACAGCACGATTATGGTAGCGATTAGTATTGAAAAGCCGAAAATACGCATAAGGAGGTAGGTTGGGGTGGTGGATGGGTCAAAAAACACAGGACTTTCACCCCGGAGACCGGGGATCGTGTCCCGTGTGTGTGTACACGAATCAATAGATCAAAATAACGTCACCATTTCACAAACTGCCGTGAGACCGTGTTGCTGGGTTACAGGTGCAAAGCATCGGCGACAGACACACAGGATATTAAACCTGTTTCAAGCCCTTTGAACCTGGAATTGTTTGTCCTCTCCTGTCACTAACAGACAAGTTCGCAAACTCTAACTTGAAGCACTAAAGTTGATTTTATTTAAAAAGAGGAGAAGGCAGAGAGAAAGAAAAAGACGTAGAGTAGGAGTCGCATCGGTGTGAGACCGGCGTGTGACAAGTAGTTGGAAGTTGGTCTTGATGCACGTTTTTGATCTGAACTGGGCTTTATGCACACAGACACAACATTGGCGCACACACACACACACACACACACACACACACACACACACACACACACACACACACACACACACACACACACACACACACACACAGAGAGAGAGAGAGACTTCCATGGGCATTATCATTAGGAGGAGTCCTTGCTTGCTAGTTTGGGACTGATGTCTGAGTTAAGGGTCCATCAATCTAAAAAACCCCAGCCCGGTTCCACCTCTCTCTCTCTCTCTCTCTCTCTCTCTCTCTCTCTCTCTCTCCACACACACAGAAGATTCATGTCTTCCAGAGCAGATGGCTCCCCTGTGGCTAACACTGCGCTAGTTAGCACTGTGGCTAATCCCTTAGCCGAGGCCGTGCGGTGTCGCTGCCTTCGCTTACAGTTACAGGTTACAGTTCAACCTCATCATCGCGGCAAACGCACACTCGCTAATCATATGTATCATCATATGTCTTTTTTCTTTCATTTCATCCACTCGTCTCTTTCTGTCTGTCCGTCTGTGTCTGAGCTAGGCTTTAGTTAGCATTGCAGCAGGGGTCAAAGGTCAACAACACCAACCGAGGAGGCTGCCACACATTTGGAAGATAAGCTCAATCATTACGTTCTCCTTTTATTCTTTTTCTTTAACATTTCCTTATGTTTTGTATCCTTCCCTCTCAGTGTTACTTTGCTTTTCTCCTGTCCTCTTCTTTTCTCCTTTTCTCCTCTTGTCTTTCCCTTTCTTTCCTTTGCAATTTTTTGTTTCCTTTGTTTCTCTTTCCTCTCCTATATTTCCTTCTCTTCTTTGTCCCTTATTCCCTTCTCCTTTCCTATATTTTTGCTTCCTTTCTTCCCTCTGCATTTCCTTTCCTTCCCCTCAGTTCAGTATTTTGTCCTTATTTCCTTCCCTTCTACTTTTCCTTGCCTTACCTTTCACATCTTCACATCCTTTTCTTTCCTGTTCATTTTTCTAATCTCCTTTACTACCTTTTTGTTTCCTTCTCTACTTGTCTTATTTCTCTTTTCATTTCCTTTCTTATCTCTTCCTCCTCTCTCTTCATTTTTCTTTATTTTCCTTTCCTTTGTCCTTCTCTCCTACCCTATCCTTCTATTTCCTCCAATTTCTCTCCATATTTTATTTCCTTCTCACATCTTTTCTTACACTTGCTTCCTTTCCTGCCTTTTCTTCTTCTTAACTTTCCTATCCTGTTGTTTCCTCTCCTCCCCTCCTCCACTCCTCTATTTACTGTCCTTTACTTTCTCCGCATTTGTAGCTGAGGCCCAACTAACAGCATCATTACCTCCACGGGGTTAAAGTTCAACATCATTGTCACACTCTTCTGTACACGCTGTGCATTTGTCTTTAGTCTATTAGTTTCCTCTTCTCTCATATCTTTTTTTAAATCTCCTCCTCCTCTGCTGCTGCTGCCCTTCCTTCCTTCCTTCCCTCTACAGCTAATTTGCTGCATCTATATCCGAGCATCATTACTTCTGCTCAGGGTCAATGCTGAACGATCATTAACTGCAGCCTCTTCATCCAGATCACTCATCTCCAGCGCGATGCTATCTATCTGTCTGTCTGTCTAGGTGACTGCCACGACCCTTTACTTGCCTCTCTATTTTCAGGACATCTTCTTTCCTTCTTCTCCCCTCCATCCTGTTTCCTCCCCATTTTTCTCTTTGTGGGTTAACCCCTTGCTGACCGGGGACCGAGTGTGTTGAGTCAGACAACGGAGCTCAGATTAAACAAAGGCCAGACGGCATTCCGCGGACAGCTGAACTAAGCCCTATTAGAGAGAGTCATTACCCCGTCTGTCTCATCCTGCACGTACACACACACACACACACACACACACACAGACTAAATTATCTGTAAAATAAAAAGAAGAAAAAAAAAAGCTCAATGAGTCCAAACTTGTCCAGACTCCAACTATTGGTTCGTGCGGACACGGGAGAAAGGAGATATATTTACATTTTTTAAAAGTAAACTTGAACAAGACGAGAAAGGAAGGAATAAGCGAGGAAGGAAGCAAGGTCGAAAGGAAGGTTTGATGGAAGGGAGGAAAGGAGAGAAGGAAGGAAAGGAAGGATGATAGCCTGACTGAACAACACATTCTCACTCCCATCGCGTCAAAAAAAGCGACGCTCGGTCAGGTGCCCTCGGCGTTTACTGCTGACGCAAAAAGTCTACTTCAGCGTCTTATTTAGAGGCGCTTGACCCTTGGCGTCACTTTTTGACACTCTGGGTCGGGACGTACATTTAACTGACATTGGGGACAAGAACGGGACAGTTAGGTTTAGGAAAAGATCGTGGGTGAGGTAGTCTATATACATGACGTTCCACTTCCGGGATAGCTCCGGTGTCGCCGGAAATTCCGCTGAATGTCTCTCATTTAGGACGAAATTTCCATTACCTTCCTCTTTTTTTTATGTTGGCGTTCTAACCTCCGGTGGATTTGTGAGGACTATGGTTAACTGCTCCTCAGATCTCTGCAGGGTAAATCCAGACAGCTAGCTAGACTATCTGTCCAATCTGAGTTTTCTGTTGCACGACTAACTGCTAACTAACTACTGGTGTAGTCTACGTGATAGGCAGGTATACGCAGTATACCCACTAAGAAAGCTCCAGGATTTCCATATACCCACTTAAAAATGCCCAATGACACGCAACAACATACTTTCCATTATATATTTGATATATTTTGAATTGTCATCTGTGTTTTTCTTCTTCACATAGGCTATATTTCCACCGTAAATTGGTGCATAAAAGTGTATCCAAATACAGAAAATGAAGTTGTTGATGCTCAAAACTTCCCTGGGGAGGACACCCAAGACCCCCCCACTATGATATGCCCCCCCTCCCCCAAAGGCAGATTCTGGCCAATATGAATATACAGTTCAGTATACCCACTACAATACATTAGACTACACCACTGGTCTTTGATACTACCCGCTACCGTCAATCTTAATACGCTGAGAGACACTGACCAAACGTCAGTATTTTACGAGTTGGGAGTGAGATCCCCCCCCACACACACACACACACCTGAAACAGGCAACCAAAACGTTGAAATGAATTGTCCAAAAAAACCTTGAAAAAAGAATTGTCAAATCTTGTTTGTTTTTTTTAAAAGGCGACAAAAACCTTTAAAAAAAGCGGCAGAAATATTTAAAACGTGACAAAGCAACAAAAACATTGTTAAAAAAAAACATGTTTTATTATGTTTTTATATGGTGGGGATGTATTCCCCCCATCCCCCTGCAGATTACGCCTATGAAATGCACACACACACACACACACACACACACACACACACACACACACACACACACACACACACACACACACACACACACACACAGACAGTCACAAGCTGCTGGTTAGGGTGCTGGAGATGAGAGAATGGGTCGATGAGTTGTGATGAAAAACCATCAATAAACTTTAATCCTGTAAGAGCCGAGCCTGCTCAGCTTCTGCACCCCCGTCACTCACACATTCTGCCTTTATGCATCACAGCAATTACTGCATTATTCTGCCTTCATCATGTTAATGTAAAACTGGTCTGTCTGGTTCCTCCGTCCGCTGTTAGGTGGCCGCCCTGGCAAAGCACAGCCAAAGGTATGATTGTGGTTTGACGAGGATCAAAATGTATTTACTTTTTGTTAGAGGGTGTTGCCAGGTTACGTTACAGGAGAATGGATCAGCATTTGACCGGAGCGGCAAACCAAACAGAGCGCTCAGTGGATATTTTCCAGACTTCTTCAGACACCTCGGAGAGAAGCTGATCTCGTCAAATTCAGACCTTTTAACTTTTCCCTTATTATTTTTGGCTGATGGCATTGAAAACGTTCTTCGATGCAGATACAGAAGATGAAAAAGGTCTGCATATTTTCAAGTACTAAAATAATAACTTTTTAGCAATTAAACATGATAATTAAGGTCACCAAACCTTTCTGAAGTAGCCATTTTGGCCTCTTTTTATTCCCAAAGATGTTTTTGTGCCTAAAAGTCCAGGTTAAGCAAAACTAAATGTGTTCTGAGTCTGTCAAACCACAGAAAGTTGTGTTATTAACCACCCAGCTGAATCTTAATGATTAAAAAAAGTGGCCAAGTAGGTCTATTAAATATTAGGTTTCAGAATCGTGGAAAAATAACATCATAATAATAAGATTCTCTGCCCTGAGACGCTTGTCCGCTGAAAGGCACTGAACCGAAAAATGAGCTGCTGCATCGAAAGACTATAGTTGCAGCTGTGATACATGTAATAAAAAAGTAACATACACTTTACTACATATTCTACATACAGCATGTACTATGTCAATGAGAATATACTACATCAACACATTCTAATGAACAGTCCGTATGATATGGTACGAAAATGTATGCACACCAAAACCTACGATATTGTACGAAACAAGGAGGCCGCCGGCTGGTCAAGTGACGCTGAGTGGCAGTTGCTAGTTGTTTAAGCCGCTACAGACCTCCGTCATAGCTCGGCCGCACAGTTTAGCTGCTACAGAGCTCTGCAATGCTGGCTACGGTCCTCCGCATGGTGCTCCACATGGTGCTCCGCTGATAGGGTTGGGTACCGTAGGAATCGGATCGGATTAGAACGCAAATTTCGGTTCCTCATTTCGGTTCCACTTAATGTGTCAACTGAAATATTTTCACTCGCTCAAAAATGAACGTAAAAATATCACACTTTCTCTGTAGTCTACCGTTAGCCAGCTACCGTACATGTAGGCTACTTTTAAAATGCCATATTTTCCCTCTGGGCTCACCAAAACGCATGTAAAAGCATATTAACCATTCACTTTTCAGATTTTCAAGAATCGGTTTTGGAATCGGAATCGTAAAAATCCAAACCATACCCAACCCTAGCTCCGCATGGTGCCCCGTTGTATCAACGGTAGTCGGTGGATCAGTTACCCAAGATTAGGTGACTGTGAGCCGGGTATAGAGTACGGTGAGCTGCCCTGTTATTTTGGAGGACATTACGGTTAAGGCGAGAAAACAAAACAACTCGTTAAGTTTAGGAAAAAGATCATGGTTTGGATTAAAACACTCAAAGGGAACACGCTTTTCCTTGGTAAAAGTCTTTTGTTTTCCCCGAGAAGCGAACTCCAGTGTTTCAACATCCGCCCCGACCTCCTCACTATGTGGCCAGCCGCATTCTTCTACAGAGGCAGTCAATGTGGGGCATACAGCAACAACAAAAAAGTGGAATGCTTATGAATTACAGTGCTTAACTTTTCCTAGCTTTTTGAATGAAAGGTTCATGAGGATAGGCTGACTACATATACTAAAAAAGTGCAAGTAAAACTACTTTGAAATTGTTGTCCGAATCTTTGGGAGCGTGCCTATGTTCTCACAGCCCTATGTTCCCACAGCCCTATGTTCCCACAGCCCTATGTTCCCACAGCCCTATGTTCTCACAGCCCTATGTTCCCACAGCCCTATGTTCCCACAGCTCTATGTTCCCACATTTCTAAGATTTATTTTCAAAATTAGACACTATGTTCCCACAGTTCCCACATTTTAAAGATTTTTTTCCAAAATTAGGCCCTATGTTCCCACATTTCCTTTTTCATAAATTAAATCAGATTTTATCCCCCTAACCCTAACCCCTAACCCTAAAAAATGTTGTGAGAGGATAGGGCTTAAATTGAAGGGAAATGTAGGAACACAAGACCTAATTTTGAAAATGTCCTAGAAATGTGGGAACATAGGGCCTAATTTTAAGAAAAATCTTAGAAATGTGGGAACATAGGGCTGTGGGAACATAGGGCCTAATTTTCAGTGAAAAAAAAATTCTTAGAAATGTGAGAACATAGGGCTGTGGGACCATAGGGCTGTGGGACCATTGGGCTGTGGGACCATTGGGCTGTGGAACCATTGGGCTGTGGGACCATAGGGCTGTGGGACCATAGGGCTGTGGGAACATAGGGCTGTGGGACCATAGGGCTGTGGGACCATAGGGCTGTGGGACCATTGGGCTGTGGGACCATAGGGCTGTGGGACCATAGGGCTGTGGGACCATTAGGCTGTGGAACCATTAGGCTGACCCCGAAGTGCAAACACTAGTTAAACTACACCTACAACATCAAGTTCCAGACATTTTCCCTTTTGATGTCACATCCACTCTATTTCATCTGCAGACAAGCATACATGCAGATGCTTTTTCTTGGAGTAAACACAGACTCGCTCTCTCAAAGCCGTGTGTCGTGTCCCGACATTAACTTCTTAGAAATAAACCCAGCAGCACTTTCATCATGGGCTGATCTGCAGCAGCGAGCGCCACTGACCCGCAGAATTAAGACGTATAGAGAACACACTTCCTGCTTCATCACGGTAATCTGCTTTGCTACAGATGGCTGCCATTAAAGCCCAGCATCTTTGTCATGGGAGTGAGGTTTTATTTCACGCTTGAGTGGTTCAAGGGTCTAAAGACAGGGATGATGTGTGGGGTGAAACCCTCGCTGGAGTCGATCGATTAGCTGATCCACAACAGAATGAACAATTCTGAAAACTGGCTTTTGTTTTCATGACCTTCAGCAACAACTTAGAAATACTAAGATAAAGTAAGAAGTGTAAGAATACATTAGGGCTGTCAATCGATTGAAATATTTGATCGTGATTTATCGCATGACCGTCCATAGTTAACTCGCAATTAATCGCAAATTAATCCCACATTTTTCATCTGTTCTAAATGTACTTTAAAAGGGAAAAACAAAACAATCTTCATGATCGTCTATTTATAGAAAATATGAATGTCGAACGGGTTCTCATGAACAGGTTTGTACGATACGGTACTTTTTTTTGTGCGCAAATTCATATGATTTCCTAAGAAAATAGGGGTATCAGTGGCAGTTGGTAGTTGAATTTACCCGACAAAAGGTGACTTTGTGCCGGGTACAGAGCTCTGCGAACATTACAGTTAAGTTTAGACAACAAAAAGTGAGCGTCATGCAGGGATCAAAGTTAAGTTTCAGAAAAAGATTGTGATTTGGATTAAAACACTCCCAACAAACACACGTTCCCTGCATGAAAGTCTTTTGTTTTCCCCGGGAAGCGAACTCCGTGTTAAGACCCACGTATCCATCCCGACCTGCTCCTTACACGGTCCTTCTTAGTTCTTATATACAGCAGCAGTCAATTTGGTGCACACAGCAAAAAAAAAAAAACGTGGAAGACATACGAATTACAGTGCTTCACTTTCAACACATTCTCACTCCCATCGCGTCAAAAAGCGACCCTTGGTCAGGTGCCTTTTGCGTTTTGTTATTGAAGCAAAAAGTCTCCTTTAGCATCATATTTAGACATGCTTGGTGGAGACTCTTGGCGTCACTTTTTGACGCTCTGGGTCGGGACGTACGTTTAACTGACATGCGGCACAAGAACAAGACAGATTCAGGAAAAGATCTGCCCAGAGCCACTCTGGATCTGCCATAACCAATCGCTAACGTTTGGTCGTGATGTCGGCTTAGCATCGCTAGCGTTCGCCTTAGCCAACTCCTTCACCACTAACGGAGCGAGCTGGAAAATCAAACTGTTCCCGAACCCCGTTGGGAGGAGGGCCACAACATCATGGCCACCAACACAACTCAGCAGAGATTGTTCTTGCTCTGGCTTTAACTTCTGGATATTCGGCAGTGTTGCCACAACGGACCGAATGGCTTCACTCGCATCTTTCTCCACCGCCATTACGGAACTACAACTCCAACTAGCGCACGACCTCAACGTCATCGTTCTCAGCCACTCACTCTGCTCGCTGATTGGACCAGTAAAGATTTGACCAGAGAAAACCCAAGAATATACCGCAAACCCAGACGTAGTACTGAAGGAAAATGATAATTGAGCAGAAGTACGTAGTACGTTGTCTTAATACTACGTCATCTTACAGCGCCGCGGTCGAGCTGCTGCTCTGCCCGGTGCGTTCCATACAGACGCTAAAGGGGGATTTTTGCGTCTTTATCTGACGCTGAGAGACACTGACCAAGCGTCAGTATTTTACGAGTTGGAAATGAGAACGGGTGGTCACTTTTCTTAGCTATTTGTACGAATGGTTCATGAGAACAGCCTGGAATGTGTTACTGTTTGGAAAACATAAGATTGTCAGCTTTCAGAATCCATAAACAAATTGTATGTTGTCCAAACTATGTCTTATTTATAAGGTATTTTAACAATGAAGTCGTAAAAATATACTTTGTAAAGTACACGAAGAAGGTGTGTCCAAAACATGACATGACATGACATGCTTGGTGTTGCTAAAAACTAGAAAGTCTGAGCTTTAAAATGACACTGTCTGTGCTGGGAAATAGGACAGTGGCGTATCCTCAAACCAATCAAGTGGTGTGTGTTGGCAGACGCCGTCCTCCACCGCCCACCACCCAAACATCAAATGATGGAATATCTTTCGGAAGTTCCAGAAACTTGGAGTATCTATGCAAAGGACAACAAATCGTCCGAACCATACGACGATATGGGTGGTTTGTTGCTACCCTCTAAAACAAACCACAGGAGCGTTTCATAAAATAGCGCCCCTAGCATTGGCGGAAACGTAAAGTTCGTGATTTTAAACATGTCTTTGACGTTGTAAAATGGTCACAGTTTGGTTATGTTTAGGTACAAAAACTACTTAGTTAAGTTTAGAAAAAGATAGTGGTTTGGGTTAAAATCAGACATTACTTCACTTCCTGAAGGTTAAGTTAAAAAACAGCTGACGTTTACTTTTTATTTCAAACAGGACTCAAAACCCGCTCTCCCGGGTAAAAGTCCAATTTGGCGCTCTTATATTTCGTCACCTTACTTCGTGGGAGCATTTTTTCAGGGGACGACAGTCTCGAAAACAGGGGCACTGAAGCTGTTCTCGAGGTTTTTTGTTGGCCCAACATCTTACAGAGACACTTTATGTTAACTGGCAGCTGTCATGCTCTTTTCACACCACAAAAAAGCTCTAAGTGCTGGCTGCGGTTCAGTTGGGGACACAGAATGGCTGCTTGACTTGACCCCAAGTGTGAACATTTAATCAGCTTAGCATAACATCCCTGCAGCCCTCTGCTGCATCTAAAACCATACCCTCTGCCCCCCACTGATCTCTGCCTCCCACTCGCCCTCCGTTTACACTCACACACACAACAATGCACTCATAACATACTGCATATAATGTATCTATGCACAACCAAACACATACACACACACACAGACAGCTGACACAGCTGAAAGCCCGCAGAGCTTACAGGGGCAGAAAACACACCAGACATGCCGAATCCTATTTAGCCCATGCTTTTAGTAATGTAAAGTGCATGAGAGTGCATGTAAAAGCAGGGGTACGTGTAGCAGTCGACGTTATGAAACCGACCTAAGGGTTAAAGTGTATCAGAAGGGAGAGATGCAGAGAGAAGACAAGTCCACAACGAGAGAGGAAGGTTTATTATTTCAAGTAATTGTGTGTGTGTGTGTGTGTGTGTGTGTGTTGCGTGCATGCACTTGTAAACCTTTACATGTAGGAGGTATCTGTGTATGCACAAGAGAGATAAAGAGAAGGAGAGAAGGTGTGGTGAAAGTGAAAAATTCCCACTCTCAGTCTGTATTCCCCAGAGAGGGAACTGTGGGCAGCAAAAGTTTTTGTGTGCATTTGGCAAACACACAGACAGGACAGAATAGAGGATATTTCTAGCAGGGTGTACAGTATAGACAGCTCAGCAGCTTATTGCTTTGGTTTTTTTTTTGGTTTGCCTTTTAATCCATTGATGCTCGAACCTCGGACAAAGTCGCCCAACTGATGTATTAAAATGTGAACTTTTGTGCATCAATGATATACCTTCTACCTTTATTTCTCCTTCGAAATAAAACGATGAAAAAATGATAGCCTGCTTTTATCAACTAATTTTCCAGGATTTTAGGTCAGACACAGAATGCCTGTCTCCTTTGGTGCACTGTGAAAACATCAACGATGGAAATAATACGACAAGCTGATTGTATTTCATTTGTATTCAGAGACTGTTAATATGAATGGACAGAGCATGTGTGACGTCACCCATTGGTTTGTGGAGATTTGCTATGAGTCGTCGACTTTGCCGTTACGGCCGCAGCCATCCTGGTTGCGGATGTGACGATTTTAGACGAGAGGGAGGGGTGAGGGAGGAGCCATAGACTGTTGGGCGGTATCTGACTGTGACGTTAGCTGAGAGTTGCCAACGCTGCTTACACTCTACGTTACGTTACACACTTCCACTGGCAATCTGGATGCAACTGCTGCTGTAAGCTAGCCTACATAATTTGAGGTAAGATTTAGCTTCGCTAGGTTTAAAGTTCACGTGCCATGGATAAGCTTTGCTAAACCGCAGTCATGATTGACAGGCAGGGAACTGTCAATCACATCATAGCCACGCCCTAAAACACCTCCTGCTTTATCGTCGATTTTAAAATCAACAAGGCCATAATTCCAAAAATGAACATCATTCTGTGTTGCAGAAGACTTAAAACTAGTGATTGAGACCATAAACTCATTAGGAAAATGTTTACTGAGGTGATAAATCAAGTGAGAAGTGGGTCACTTTCTCATAGTCTTCTACAGAAACCGACCTCCTTTTGCAACCGCACGTGTCGCCCCCTGCTGGAATTCAGATAGAATACAGGTTTAAGGCACTTCCTTGCTTTCCATGCTTTGTCCATTAATATTTACAGTCTATGGTTGTATTTCATAAATCTTTTATTAAATAAAGTTTTATTCTCTGATGCATTATTCTACAGCAACGCTGTGAAAAACCCAGTAAAGGCAAGGGATGACTACAAAACTTTATCATCAAGTAAATACAGAGCATCATTTCTGAGCAAAGAAATATCTGAAGTAAACGTGATAAGAAATGATGCATTACTAGGGCAGAGGCCCATTATCACACTAAAGACATTTATTGTTGCTGGCAGGCTCAGACTGGCAATCTGGCAATTCTGGCAAATGACAGTTGGGCTGCAAGACCACCAACAGCACTGTGGGGAAAAAAAAGAATTAACCTGCCCGCCGCGACCCACTTGATGTTGAAAAAGCCCATACGATTAGGTGTTACACTTACGTATCTGTTCTGTGAAACAGAAAACACACAAAAACATCATGCCTAGCTACTGCAGTTTCAAGAGAAGAAGTATAGAAGATGAATGAAAGAGCTTTCAGGAGAAAAGTTCAGCCCAGATTCATCGACCCGTCCTCTGGTCCCGTTGTTTAGCTACTTGCTGTTTACGCCGCTGTGCACGCAGGCGGAGCCGATCAATCTACATCCATGTCACGCGAAGAGCAATGTCAAGAGCTATCCCTCCGCCTGCCGCTCCCTCCACCTGACCCAGTGAGAGCAGGACGAGAGGGAGAGGTAGCGTGAGAGGGAGATGGAGAGGGCACGCAATCCCACCCTGTATGTGTGTGTGTGTGTGTGTGTGTGTGTGTGTGTGTGTGTGTGTGTGTGTGTGTGTGTGTGCGCTGCTTTTCACACACCAACACACACATGCACACACACACACGTTATGTCAAGCTCACTCTCTCTCTGCTGGGGATAAAACTCCAGAGAAGGAAAAACACATGTGATGAAGTGCTCTTGTGACTTATTTTCTCCAACAAGCTTCCAGCTTCACACACACACACACACACACACACACACACACACACACACACACACACACACACTTTTCCTGGACTGAGTGAACTACAGTTGTGAGAGAGCTGACACATGTCAGGCTCTGTCACGCAACAACACTACGAGAGCCAACAGTGTGTTTGTGTGTGTGCATGTGTGCGTCTGTGTGCTCAGAGGGACTATGTGACAGACCAAACATTTTTCAGAGATAGAAGCTGGCACATCAGTGACTGTTGGCGTGCTTCTGTTCATCACTCTGCAGAGCATGTTCCCTGTGGTGTGTGTGTGTGTGTGTGTGTGTGTGTGTGTGTTTGTGGTTTGTGTGTGTATGTCATCACTCGGGGTCAGTGTTTGCAGTCAGTCGCTCCTGGACACGGTTTTTACACACTCAATGAAAGTGCATCACCTTTACCTCGCGGTACAATATTTCTCCTGAAGCTGAAGCTGAAGAACATCCACTGTACTGTACTTGTACCTCTACCCTTTGTCACTACATGTCTAGAAGTGCACTGTTTTTTTTGTTCAGGATATGTTTGGCTATTCTGAAATTCCATTAGTTGACATGTCAGTGCATGGCAATATATATTTTCCGGGACGGGCCTTTCTGTCTGGTCCAAGCATTTCAAAGAATCAAGGAGCAGAGACGCACCAAAACTTTCTGCGCTGTGTGCAGTTTTCCTTTGACACAAAATAATGTTTTTTTTCCCTTCATAATCCAACAGGCTCTGATAAGGTTTGGGAGGAGAGAGGATGAAAACAATGTTAAAGAAAACTGTATGTGAATAGTCCAGTGGTTCCCAACCTTTTGGGTCCGAGGTACCCCAACAGCCCTGTCAGATGAACTCACGTACCCCTTTATCGATTCCCAATGTGTGTTCCAAATGTATAACAATATTCATATAAAAGTGGATATTGTTTCTCATACAATTACAACATGGCATCATGACTTCGCGTAAATATACACGGCAACTTTCTTAAGCCAAGTGGCGTGTTATCTGTACGCTTTTTGAGCTATCTGCGTGTATGTCTACGCTGTATACAGCGGACGTACACATACACGCTACTTGGCGTGTTATCGCGAGAACACCGGTTGGGTTTAGGAAAAGAAGAACGGGGTTGGCTTTAGTAAAAGAAGAAAGCGATGGTTATGTTTAGGAAAAGTCACCCAACCTCCCTACGCTGATTTCCGCCCTTTCATACTACTCACTACGGTGTAAATACACACGCAATCCCAAGGTAATGTTAGTCAATGGAGGCCAAACGGCGTTGATATACACGCTAAAAAGCGAGTATGCGTCTTGATAACACGCCAATGATGGCATACGAATTGGCGTGTCATACATGTGCCATTTCATGATATCAGTCTGACAATTGAACTGTCAGTATTACGGTGGGTTTGGTCAGCAATCGTACTACTAGCCTACTAGGTTACTACTACTTAGAATGAAGCTGAATATTTGACAATTTATCCACTAACGTTACTTTTACTGGAAACAATTACAACCATTTATCCAGTACTTATGACTAATCATTTGAACTGTTTACCCATTACTTTTAGCTACCTGTTAAAACTTCTGTGTTCGCTTGCTAGCTAGTTTTCTCTTACATAACTGCAACATGTAGAGTTGAGGTGTTACAGTTGACTTGTTAATATGTTGATATATTGTTTTTTTTTTATCAAATCATAATTTCAAAATTTTCAAATTGCAGTAGTTGGATACAATCTTTCCACGTACCCCCTGGCAACTGCAGAAGTACCCCCTGGGGTACAAGTACCCGTGGTTGGGAATCACTGGTATAGACTACCTCTTTTCAAAATGCTTTACACATTAAGATAAGGATAACAATACAGAATTGATAAATAGGCAGCAATAAAGGAGACAAGATGCCATCAGAAACAATTAAATCAAAGAATAAAGTCAGCATGTAAGTAAGTAAAGATAAACTAAGTACAAAAACTAAGGACATTTATGTTTGGTAGATTATTTCGTTGTTGTAACACTGCTTCTTGGCAATAAATCAAAAAAGAGACAATGTGGCAAATTTTTCATGGGCGCAACCCACATACTCAGCTCTGCTGCTCATCCCACAAATACATGTTCCTTACAAATGTGGGACAACTTAGAAGGGAAATAATCCGGCTTTCCAATGGTATAAGATTTATTGCCAAGAAGCATTGTTACAACAAAGACATAATCTACCAAACACAAATGTCCTTACTTTTTGTGCATAGTTTATTATGAAAATAAAATAATAAAATAATGACAAAACCTTAATATATGTAGTTATGTAGTAATGTAGTAGTGTTTTTATCAAGCATTAAATTGGTGTTCACGTACGTATTGTCAGAAAATAGACGCGTCAGGTCGGGGTTACACTCGTGAGACGCAGCTGGGACTCAAGATGCACGGAGCCGCTGCAGACAGCTGCTGCATAGATTCAAATAAGAGTGTATCTGTTGCGTGAGACGGGCCTGCAAAAAAAACACATGGTCAGCAGCAAAAGGTAGAAGTAGTGGGACGCTACGCTAGAAAAACCTCTAAGGAAAGAGTTTCACACCAGGAACTGTGACTCACAGTCTCTGGACTGTGAGTCACAGTCGCATTTTGGTTTCTTTGGAACTTTAACCATCCTATCCCCAAAACCCGCCGCCGGGTTTGAAAAAACATGTTTTTGTTTATAACATATATAGATTTTGTTTCTCAAAATTTGCCGAGATTATGTAAAAAAAAAGCTCCAAAGTTAGGCCAAAAAACTACTAAGAGGATTAAAAAACTCACATAGAACAGGTCCAACTTCAACCATTTGCATGATCAAGAAGCTGTAAAATGCATAACATTTTACGTGTTGTACCCTACAAAAAGATACAAAGCCATGTTTCCTGTGAGGCATGGCCATGCGATGAAAATTCAGCCAATCCGTGACTGAGACTGCAAGCCTAAGCACGAAAACACAGCGCAGCCTAGTGGTAAACAGTGGTGGAAGAAGTACAGATCCTCTCGGTACGCGATCTGTGCAGCCTGCACGATCCGATATGCGCATGCACATAAATACGTAGAAAACGTGGCGGTTTCCCTACACTATTTGTATCACGCATGCGTTGAAACACTTGACGGCCAGGCGGCACAACTAGCGGCATATTTTTGTAGGCTACATTTTATGTTGTTCATTATGCAGTTCACGGCGGGTCTGTTTTATAAAGATATTTAAATTAAGTACTTATTGTCACTGATCCAAAACCACAAATCGACGGCCGTGTACTACGCCTTGGAGATATTGTTATTTTTGTGTTTATTTATCGTTTATGTAGTGTGGGGATGTTGTGATGTTTTTAAATGTAGCTCACGCTATGCATTACGAGGTGTTTACGTGGTCGCCAATCCAAAATAATAAAGGAGTTGTTACATGTTACATGAACATACACCATTTTGGTTACATGTGGAATGAAGTCTGAGTCTTTCTGTCACTGCAAACCTTCAGTTTCCTCCACACTCCCCTTTGCGATTCATTGCTTTATGGTATGAGGCCTACTTAACTTACAGATCATGCAGTGACAATTTCAGGATTATCATCTGCGCATGCGCGAACATCTTGCGCATGTCGGATCGTGCAGGCAGCACAGATCGCGTACCCACAGATCCTTTACTTCAGTAAAAGTACTAACACCACACTGTAAAAATACTCTGTTAAAGTAAAAGTCCTGCATTTAAAATGTTACTTAAGTAAAAGTCTGTAAGTATCAACAGGAAAATGTACTTAAAGTTAAACATTTGGACTTAACCAAGTATTTTTGGCCTAAACTTGGCCAGACCTTAACCACAGAGGTTGCACATAAGAAAATGCTCAAATAGTCATTCTAATTTAGGTCTGGAACATCCTTGTAACCTCTCTTGTATAGCGTCTTGGATCTTACCTTTTGTCCAATATTCTAGTTGTTAATCTGGTTTCAGGTGTCTGTTTCACTCAGCTGTGACGGAGCCCTTTATGAATGTGCAGAGTTATTTTGTGAGAGTTATTTTATGAGCTGACGACACCGAGGAGAGATTACCACCTCGTAACTGGTTTATGTATTTAGGTCAGAAAATGTGAACAGCATGAAAATTCTGACGAGTGAGGAAAAGGATTTCACACGGTGTTTAAATAAACTTCAGCCTGGGCCAGGATAGGCCCGTGGCACTGTGAAAACACGACTGTAGACAGACACTGCGTGTGTGTGTAGGTGTGTGTGTGTGTGTGTGTGTGTGTGTGGGCTTGTTTAACTATATTCGTGAGGTCCAAAAACCGGGAGCCCAGTATACTTGTGGGGTCCCGACAGATTTGTGGGGCCAAAATGCTGGACCCCACAAGTTGTTTGTTCTGTTTGAGGGTTAAGACTTGGTTTTAGGATTAGGGTTAGAATTAGGTTATGGTTAGGGTGAGGGTAAGGGTTAAGGTTAGGCATTTAGTTGTGATGGTTAAGGTTAGGGTAAGGGGCTAGGGAATGCATTATGTCAATGACGGGTCCCCACAAAGATAGTGCCACAAACCTGTGTGTGTGTGTGTGTGTGTGTGTGTGTGTGTGTGTGTGTTGAATGTGTGCTTATGTGCAGGTAGTTGTGTCAGGGGGTGTTTTTGAATCTGTCTGATAGAGATTTTCATCCAGCTGGCGGATTTTGGGAACCATGTTGATTTACCGTTGCCGAGTAACACTCATATTAGTCAATTAACAAATTAGTCGATCAATAAAAAATAAATAACTGAGCAACTATAATGTTATTCCAGTATGTCATTTGTTATACAAATGCCAAAATTCCCTGATTTCAGCTTCCTAAATGTAAATACTTGCTGTGTATTAGTCTGCTATGATTTTAAACTTTATATATTTGGCTTTTTAGATTTTTGATTGGACAAAACAAGCTCTTTATATCTAATAATTTAACCTTGATTCAGCCCTCACCATCAAGTACCTGGTGCTCCTTTTAAAGGAGTGTCTATGTGTATTGTGTTTCTATGGAAATGTGTCCCGTCTGAATGTCATATAATGTGTTTTAATGTACCATTTTTAAAAGCAGATTTTGCACATGCAAACCAGACAAGACAAAGACAAATTTCTGCCTTTTTTTTGCACACAAAAAAGTAGACAATAAAGGTATTTTCTATCATAGTCTTTTCTTTCTTTCTATTAGATTATTTGAATTTGGGCTTTGGAAAATTGTGATGGCATTTTTTAAAATCTATTTTCATACATTTCTTGGACCAAAAGATGACTGGATTAATCGAGGGAATAATCAGCAGAAGTTACGGGATCCAAAACCATACCGATACAATACCCTCATGTAACATGGAAGGGGAACATTTGAAAGGAAAAATCGGTGTTAAAGAGTGCAGACTCTGCGATTGTGAACCAGCCGGAACAGCAGCTGTGAAACAGAAAAGCTCCTCTGCGTGCCGGAGTCAAACATTGTGTGGTGACATAACAGACTCAGACATGACCTGTCAAAATGTTTGTGTGCACGATGAGGTTAGAATATGTGACTACGAGAGTGAGATTATTTGATGATGTGTGTGTGTGTGTGTCTATGTGTGCTTACTGACAGGTGGGCTGTTTTTCCAGGAAATCCCCGGGTGACGCAGGTAAAGTGGATTAAGAGAAGAGGAGGACAATGTTTGGGGATAATCACACACCGGCATAAGCCATCATAACAAACCCGGCAACCGGACAGGGCGTCACACTGTGAGTGTGTGTGTGTGTGAGAGAGTGGGGACCAGTGTTGTAGTCAAGACCCCCTAAACCGAGACATCACCAAGACCAGAGTGTATCGAGACCAAATCAAGACCAAGACTTTGAGGGGTTGAGACCGAGTCTAGACTGAGACTTTGGGGGGCTGAGACAGAGTCAAGACCAAGACTTTGAGGGGTTGAGACCGAGTCTAGACCGAGACTTTGGGGGGCAGAGACCGAGTCAAGACCAAGACCTTGAGGGGTTGAGATCAAATCAAGACCAAGACTTTGAGGGGTTGAGACCGAGTCAAGACCAAGACTTTGAGGGGCTGAGACCGAGTCAAGACCAAGACTTTGAGGGGCTGAGACCGAGTCAAGACCAAGACTTTGAGGGGCTGAGACCGAGTCAAGACCAAGACTTTGAGGGGTTGAGACCGAGTCTAGACCGAGACTTTGAGGGGTTGAGACAGAGTCAAGACCAAGACCACACCAGTGCCGGACAGCCAGAGCTTTCATTTTCTTGGGAATGCGTGGTGGCAGTAGTTCAGTCCGTAGGGAACCGCTGGTTCAAGTCCCCGTACGGACCGAAGGACAAAGTTTGGACTGGTAGTTGGAGAGTTGCCAGTTCACCTCCTAGGCACTGCTGAGGTGCTTTTGAGAAAGACATCAAACCCCCCCCCCTCCTCCTTTAGTGTTGCAGCCCCATCCCTCTGGAACACCCTCCCTGCAGATATCCATAACGCTACATCCCTGGACATTTAAAAAAAAAAACTCCTGAAACACCACCTGTTTACCACGGACTACAACCTCCATTAGCTTAGCCACAGTAATTCTGTAAAGTGTCCTTGGGTTTCATGAAAGGCGCTATATGAATAAAAGCAATTATTATTATTATTATTATTATTATTATTATTATTATTATGAACTGTTGTCCTTCCGGGTCAAAATTGAAAATAAACTTTTTTAAGGTGCCTTTTCCAACATTCTTTTTTTTCCGATGCTTTTTGAAACGTTTGTCATTTTTTTCAACCCTTTTTTTTTAAATTCATGATCAATAAACCTAATTTATATGACATTACACCTCATTTTGAGTTGTAAAAAAAAGCTGAAATTAGAAATGATTTTGACTAATAGTTAAGATCAGAGGATGTTGAGTGGATCACATGGTTCATGTCAATGTTTAGTTAGTATAGTGTTTAAACAACCATTTAAAAAATGCTTTTAAAAGTACTATGAATTTGAATAAAACCCCCAAAATTCAATGAAAGTAATCATTCATTTTACCTGCGATGAACCTTGTATGGAACCCATACAATGTACAATCATGCATCACTGTTTTTTTTGGGCAATTTGGTTGAAAGAAACCCATATTTCTGATATAAAAACCTTTTGAAAACGGGACATCACCGGGGTTAAGAGAGGAAAGAACTGGCAGAAAAGGAACTAAATGAGTAAGTGAAAACAATCATTCCACCAAATAATACAAATGTTGCATATTCATGGCTGCAGAGTGAAAGAGGACATGCTGGTGTGTGGGTGTCAGCCAGAGGGCAGCCTGAAAGAGTTTGACATCAACAATACGGCGTTTCTGAAAGGATCTTTTCTACCCGTGTGCCTGAGTGAGGAGGGTTTGAACCGCTCCTTCCATTGGTCCTGACCCAAACAGCTCTCACAAAGACCACGTTCACACACAGTTGGAGCAATAATGAAATTAATTAGGCTAACTTAAATGGTAAGTTTATTCCACATTCTCAATGAGGGTCTGGCTAGTCCACACAGCATTCTGGGATGGGGAAAAAACATGCTCTGGTTTAATGGCATTTCTTTAAACCAATCACAATCGTCTTGGGCGGTGCTAAGCACCGGGAAAAGCTACGGTGCTGCTGCAAAATAGCCTCAGGATGGAACTTGTTTTGGTGGAACATGTGTACGTTTAAAAGTTGTTTTAGTCGTGCAACAGAAAAGTTCCGAAGTGGAACATCGAGGATAGAGACATGCACATAATATTCCGTTTTTTGCCCTTATTCTGAAAAAGACAATATTCCTACTGTCAATATCTGAGCCAGAATCAGATTTATTGCTACAGTAAGTTACACTTACAAGGAATTTGCCTTGGTGCATACATAAACAAACATATTAAACGTTAATTAATTTAATAGCTAACAACAGCGCTACACGAGTCCCACTATACATTCATCAACTCTACTTTAACTGGGGAACACAGGCGAGTAAAAGAGCTGACCTTTAACCCAAAGATAACGATGTTGTCATCTTATCGTGTAACGAGGCTGTTTAGTCACCAAACTCTGAATGTCTTCTGCTTCGGATCCACACAACAAAGCAGCGTGGCCAGAATCCAGACCGTCACACATTCTGATCTGGCCTGCATACAAATGACGGTTGTAAATTCATTGCGGCCCTTCTGGTCGCAATTAGTGGTAATTTAAAAGTCTTAGCTGCTATACAGAGGACACTGTTGCCTGCTGCATATCAAGCGACTGCAGCTCTCACTCGCTTACACGCTGACATACCAGGCAACTCAGAGCTCAGGGGTGAAATGCATCAAAAAAAGCCACAAAAACGTCAAAAAAAGCCACAAAAACGTTGGAAAAAGAAACAAAAGCGACAAAAAAGTCGAAAATAAACACAAAAACGTGACAAAAGTGGCAAAAACTTTCAAAAAAAGAGACAAAAGTGACAAAGAAAGCGACAAACGCCAAAAAAATGGCAAAAATGTTGATGAAAGCGGCAAAAGATGACATTTTGGCATAGTCCCATCCCATTTACAGGATTGACCTCTGTTCAACAACTCATCATATTTTTCAATGTGAAATTCATAGAGGGCTGACGTCGATGTTTTTGTGGCTCTTTTCAACGTTGGCGCTTTTTTTTTGCTTTAAAAAAATAGTTTTTTGTCACTTTATTTAAAGTCTTTGATGCTTCTGACCTATGCTCTCCTTTATGGCCAGTGTGTTGAGGATACAGGTATGACATTGTACTGGCGGTGATATGTGTTCGCCGGTGTATTAGCGAAGCAAGCTGTGTCATGTAGGGCAGTCATGACCCAGCAGAAGACCCAGAGTTGTCCCTGGGTCACACCTGCTGCTCTTAAAGCTGTTAAAGCAGAGATGGAAGAGCATGAACAGGTTAATACTGCAACTGAGAGGAATTCGGATGAATCAGGCCTACGGACCTACACAGAGAGATCAGAAGAGCAGGATTTGAGCAAGAGAGAATGTGAGATAAGGTGGCTCAGGCAATTACAAAAAGATCAGTAAATTCTCTAGTGAGGAAGAGAACATCTGTAAACTGTTGGGACCGTTTTGGGTAACGTCACTGCATTCATGTGCCTGAACTCCCTCTCACACACACGCAGTTTTTCCCGATGTGTTATTTCTTCTGTGTGTGTGTTAAATGTTGCCAATACGTCAGTAAGGCCGTGCCTGGGAAAAAGCTGCTACCACAAAGAATGAGCGCGGCTGACAGGGACAGCATGCTCTCTCTTTTTCCTGGTGTGACCTCGCCCTGCTGAGAGCTCCAAAATAAAACAAAAAATGTAGGTTTCCATGTGGGGAAAATTCCCAGGATCGTGTCAGTTTGTCAGCAGCTGCTGTGAAAACATGAACATGTGGGTAGAGTGAGACAAACAGTGTGTCAGTGTGTGTGTGTGTGTGTGTGTGTGTGTGTGTGTGTGTGTGTGCGTGTGTGTGTGTGTGTGCGTGTGCCTGAGAATATCTGTTTGTTTGTTTGGCTGTGTAGCCAGGGAGCTGCAAACGTTCAGTTTTTTCTCTCTCATTTTTTGTTTAGTTTTAGATTTAGTAGGTGTTACTTTCATAGTATTGGCAATTGTTATTGACAATTGCTGAAATCTGGAGACCAAGCAGAGTTTTGAAACAGACAAAAGAACACAGGCAATCAGACAACCAGCCAGTAAAAACAAGCATCCTCAGACTGTAAGAGTGACGCATTACAGTGGCTAGGGCTCAGAAGGTAGGCCAGGTCATCCTTTAAAGGGATAGTTAGGATTTTGTGTGGTTGTATGAAGTACTTCTCCATAGTCAGTGTGTTAGCTAGGGTGCACATTTAAGTGTTTGTTAAGGGCAGAATGTGTTAAACCATTCTGAATTAAGTATTGTGTTGCTGCAGAGACGTCCCGGCCTACGAATCGTATCTTACAGACGAAAGAAAAAAGATCGTTGTTTGGCACAGATCCTCACAAAATCACACTATATAACCATTTGAATTTTGATATATTTTATATTTTTCCATGAAAATGAGAATAATGATACACAAAATGATCATACCCTCCAATATCGTGAATTATATCGCAATCGCAATATCAGTCAAAATAATCGCAATCAGATATATTATCCTCATATCGTGCAGCCCAAGTATTATAGTAGACGGCGGTTTTTTTCGCCCCCAGTTTGGAGACGCAGGCCGGAGTACGGACACGGACGCTAAGCAACGTCAATTAGCAGCTAAACACATTTTAGACACCTGAAAACATCTATATCAAGTTTAAGTGTAAGCTATATTTCGAATATTTTCACTACGGCTGCAACTAACGATCATTTTCATTGTTGATTAATCTGTCGATCATTTTCTCGATTAATCGATTAGTTGTTTGGTCTGTAAAATGTCAAAAAATGGTGAAAAATGTGGATCAGTGTTTCCCAAAAGCCCAAGATGACGTCCTCAAATGTCTCGTTTTGTCCCCAACTCAAAGATATTCTGTTTACTGTCACAGAGGAGAGAAGAAACTAGAAAACATATTCACATTTAACAAGCTGACATCAGAGAAGTTTTTAAAAAATGACTCAAACTATTAATTATTGAAATAGTGTGGTTCATTTCATAGCTAACAACTAATCGATTAAACTTTGCAGCGCTACACGAGTCCCACTACACATTCATCTTTACAGCTCTAGTTTCCAGCGTGTTACCTTGCTGTCAGATGGCCCTTTACGAGGTGTTTGGTGTTTTAAGCCCCCAACGTCGTCTTCCAGGCAGCGCTGCCTGGAAGGCACTAGGATTAGGCAATGGTTAGGGTTAGGGTTAAGGTTAGGTGCCTTGAAGTCGACGTTGGGGGCTTAAAACACCATCGAGCCCTTTACGACGGGGATCTCAAACCGTTATTTCTGCTCTCTTCAAAGCCACCAGACTCCTTTAAAAAACAGTTGTTTTACCTCGCAGAACATGGGAAGTTGACTTCTTTAGCAAGTTTTGTCTTTGAGCTTTTTGAGTGTTATTTAGTTATGATATGCTCTAGCTTTTCCAACATTTTAGACACAGATATGGTAATAACGGTCCAAAATGATGTAAAAAAGAGACACAAAACTACCACAAATGGACACAAACCGACTACAAAGAGATGCCAAATGACCACAGAGACCCAAAACAATTCAAAAGAAATGAAAAATTAGCAAAAAAAGACACACACACAGACACACACACACACACACACAGACACACACACACACACACACACACACAGACACGACTACAAAGAGACACAAAAATCCCACTAAGATACATAAAATGTATGGGGAAATTGCATGTTTTTTGTTGAAAAAAGTCACATTTTCTTGAGGAAGGACGCCTAAACCCACTAGCCAAATACGTGCACCTAAGTCTTCCACAACCCAAGGGAAAATACTGGTGTATACTTGCAGGGTTTGAGCACATTCTCACACTGGCCGGCAACAATAGCTCGCTGAGCCAAGCAAGTGCCAGTCAACAGGACGGCTAACCTGACGATAAATGAACACAAATTATTCAAGAAACGTATTTGCAGCATCGACACCTGTCTGATGACTGACTGCTGACCATGCTGCACCTCTGTGGAGAAGAGCAGGGTCATCTATAGTGAAACACAGCATGGTTGCGTCCGAAATTCCATACTAACATGCTATTTAGTAGGCTAAAACAGTATGTGAGATTTTTTTATTATGTCCGAAATCTTATTATGAAACCAATAGTATGTGAATTGCATACTATTTTCGCTGAAATATATTAGTATGCTAACACTGGACACTACGCCGGCATAAGTATCCCACAATGCAATGCGGTAGTAACGACAACGTTCGAAACAGACAAACGGACAGCAAGCACGGCAGCTGTGTACCGCCACAAACGCTTTCATTTACATTTTTACATATAAAAATCTGTGATTTTGTCACCTGCGACTGTTGGTCTAGTTGCTTTCCTTTTTCAGTAACTTAAGCATTATCTGGCAGTGCCGCTACAGCGGAGGTCGGCAGGGGTTACCATGGTTACGCGTCTCCAACGGCAATGAGGCTCTCAGGAAGAGACATTGAAAATTACAGCTTAGTGCGTCCGAAAAGATATACATAACTGTTTATTTACACAAAAGTAAGTTGAACAATAGTATACATATTGAGAATGTAGTGCATAGTATGAGATTTCGGACGTAAACCATATGTAATAGTTTACTCCATTTTGTACTTCCTGAGTCTTTATTCCCTCAAATGTCAGCATTTTTTAGGACAGAGTGCTATCAGTCAAGTGACAACTCTGTGCAGATTTACTTTGCCATCCACTTATTCCAGCAAATCCACTAAAAGGAATTGATTCCAGAGATTTTGCCATTATAAATGTGTCCATGGCATGACTCTTAGGGATGTGGGCTTGTTTGCTTTCTGGTTTTGCCGGGCAGGAGAAATACACCTTCCAGTAAATCCCAAAATGAGTAATGAATTACATGTTCCAAGTAATTTGTCTAACGCTAAGCCTGGTTACATAAAAAGAAAATGTGGCCTTCAGTCAGCTGATGGAAACAAACACAAACTCAAAGAAAGCTGCAGAAACTTCTTCAAAAACAGCATTTGTGCAGTTTGTACAACAATGTTTACTTCTGATTTTGTGTATTTCAAGTTCTGTTCTGAGTCTTTGTCCTGTTAGGAATAAACCAGTGTGTGTGTGTGTGTGTGTGTGTTTGTGTCCATGTGCGTGCAAAGAAGCAGAATGATCTTTTTGCTCCACATTCCTCTTTGACAACATCATTTGCAGCTAGGTTGAGGGAGGGACAGGCTGGGCAGCATGCACGCACGCATGCACGCACGCATGCACGCACGCACGCATGCACCACCCACACACACACACACACACACACACACACACAGTATATGCAAACCTTAATGAGCAGAAGTATACAGTATACAGTATATAGTAAGTAAGTAAGTAATAGATTAGGTGACACAATGCAGCTCACTGCACAAAAAGAAAACATGAAACAGTATCACTTCAATTTAACTAATGCAAACAAGACTAATTTGCAGAAAGTACATTATTATTTTTCTTTCTCGTATGAGAAGGCTGAATATTCAACAGATGTGGGAAGATATTAAGGACAAAAGTATGTGGAGACTAGGTGATAATTACACATCTTATTCCAAACCATGGGCATTAATTTGCTGCTCTAAAAGCCTGTTTTCTGGTAGTCTGTCCACCAGATGTTGAACCTGCTGCGGGGATGGCCAAGTAGTATAACACCGAAGTGCATCTTGGGAGCTGTAGATGTTGAATTCTAACAAAACTATATGGTCTTTTATCTTTGTTAAAGACTCAAATGTCACTGTCCAGCAGTGTATTCATTGCTGGTGAATCTTGTTAACAAATTCTACTTTTGAAAAAGGACACAAAACATTTTTCTAGGAGACTGAAAATGTGGCGGCATTAGAAAAGAATGTCATATAAACGTGTGCCAGAGTGGATGTATATAACAGAAAATGGGGAAAGTACCTGAGCTTTCTGGAGGGTTCCTAAGAAGCTTTGTGCTGGGGAGAGATATGTATGATGGGCTCATGCTGTTGCCATTTATACATGTTTATTTGGTTTATTTTGTTACTATTTTGTTGAATGATTTATTTATTTTTATCACAAAAAAGAGACTGAAACTGAACTCAAAGCAGAAAGCTAATACAATGTTAATAGCTACAGATTTCAACAAGTCCTCCAAACCATACGCCAATATGATTAATATCTTCCTTACCCTCTGATACGACCCATAGTAGCGTTTCATAAAATAGTGCAGCTAACGGTGGTGGAAATATTTCCTCATATCTAAACCAGAGAACATCGGTTGCGGTTTTAAATGTACAGATCGCGTTTTTAAATACGTCGTTAAAGTTGTGAAAATGGTTGCAGTTTGCTTATGTTTAGGCAAAGACGGTTTAGAACCGGGACGCCCCCCGACTCAGAGTAGTTTCCTGTATCTGTGTCCAGTGGGCTCGGCCACGGCCACGCCTCTTTAGGAGACTAGCGGCAGGTCCTGAGTGGATTTATCCCAACGGGAGACATGAACGTGAACGCAGATTATGAGCGATTCTTTCGCCCCTATAGTCACCAAAGTAAATATTGGACCCATTCTTCACAAGCCGCATATCTCCAGAACATTCTGACACTAAAATGGCATTTTTTAGACAGACGCATCAGGAGAAAATTAACTTTGTTTGAGACTTTGTTCTCAGGACTGAACTCTTGCGAGATCTGGCAACACAGAGACGCTAACGTCAGCTAACGTTTGTGAATGCCCCAACAAAACTAATCTACGTGATGCTAAATGTCTTTTAGCTGTGTAAATATCTAACGTTAGCAAAAGAACATACTAATACATTATTTAAATATAACTTTTCATCCATCCACACAACGTTCACTACACGTTCAAACGAGGCCACGCCCTTTTAGGAGACAGGAAGTGTGTATTGTTTCATACCACTGGCGCTGCTTGAAATGCACTATCTTTAGTATAGAGAATCTTTGGTTTAGGCACCCAAACTACTTAGTTAAGTTTAGAAAAAGATTGTGAACGTTTCTTTACTTTTGGTTGCGAGCGTGACGCTAAGTTACAAAAAACTCGCCGTTTACTTTTATTTTCAAACGGGACTCGAACCCCACTCTGCCAGGTGAAAGTCTGTCCTGTGTTTGTTTGACCCACCCACCTATCAAAAAGAAAAATTATTTTTTTTGCCTGTAGTGTCTCCCCTTAAACTATCAATGTTTTCACACACTCATTTATGGATTTGGTCATTTATTGGTTGCCACCCTAAAAACAAGAATTCATGCTTAATTGCTGAGTGTCTGCAGACATTTTTATTTATTTAACCAAAGCAATAAAAAAAGGACAGAGCAGAGAGACAGATCTCCGTGTGTTCATTTCATTATTTTAAGATATGACATTTACAAATGACATTTACAAAGAATGTGAAGGCACCTAATTGACATTGGGGGGGGAAAAGGGGGAAGTAGACCCCTAATAAGAAAAGTCCCAGCAAAGCACATGAGGGGTCACGATAATTAACCCTTATAATCAGAACTCGGTCCTTGCGTTATCACTGAGTAATTGCAGACTTCTAATCCTCATTTAGAGTAATTAATCATATGTGAACACAGAGCTGCTGCCAATTATGACACATAATGAGAGCTCATTATGCATTCATAAAACAGAGACCATCATTTACACTTAGCTCTTCATCATCAACATTATTCTCTTCCATCCTCTCTCGCTTCATCATCATCATCATCGTCATCTCCATCCACAACATCAATACCAATATTCCACTATTATTCCGAATACGACAATATTTCGAATTTGATACAGGTCATGTAAACAGCATATTCCGGTTGGATATTTCCAAATGAGGCCTTTCAGACTCAAGTCTGTGAGTCTGCAAGTGCATCAGAGTCTGGACAATTGAGCCTTAGTATCTTGCGTTCTGCGAGCATGTGCACAACGATGCAAAGTCCCAGGGTTGATGCGGTACACATTTCTGCAAACAGCGTTGATGCATATCAACATTTGTCAGCTGTAATGTGGCGTTTAACAAAGTAATGGGCAGATGAAAGAAGAGAAGGCCATAAATTGATGTAAGCAATGCGGGTTACACAACATTTATTTGAGGTGAGAAACAAGTTCAACAAGTCTCTGCTCATTTGTCTTTTTGAATCTGCGATGCCTCATGGACATCTCATTGTCTTATCAGCTCGGTGTGTCAGTGACTGAAGCTTGGGATTTTTTTCTCAGTTATCTACCATCATACAGTATGCTGCTAGAGTAGTGTGTCAAAGTGTGTGTGTGAATATGATATCAGATATTGATCATCTCTATAAGGAGGCCTGGCCACAGTCGTCGGCTGCCTTATCACTTATTAAAAAGCCTCGCTATGGATCTCTGAGATGAAAGCCGACTACCTCAGGGACTCCGCGGCAGCCGGCTCAGTCAATTCTCAGCCTCAATCAATGAAAAAGTTCTTAAACTTTTGACTCAAGCATAATTCAATATGAGCTATTGACACCAAAAGCAAAAAAAAAAACGCACGATAAGACAACAGGACAACATTTTTGGCCAAGGAGGAGCCCCGTTGCTCGTGTCCTGGGGTGAAAACTGGCCCGTGCTTCCCTTTCACACTCCTGTTTTCTTTTCCATCGCTGCTCTTCTTGAATAATAAATAGATACAGAAATAGTGTGGGCTGCCAGCTCCTTCTTTACATAAAACATTGATGCTGTCTGCAGATTGAAACTAAAACAGTCCCTCTTTGAATCTTTACTGGCGCCCAAAGGATACAGCTCGTCTGAAAACGGGAAGAACAGAGCTTCCTTTGAACAGTGACCCCGTCACCTCCACATTTTTATTGACTCCAGATAGATGGCGCTTGGCTAAAAACCACCAACACCTATGAACTTTCGCTGACATCCAAAAGCTTTAGCTCCCTGCCAACTTCTCTTCTCTTTAAATCGATCTCGTTGTTTTGAGCCATGGTGATCGTCCTGCTGGGATTTGGACCAACAGGGACACCTTTAAATGTATTAGCGGCAGGCTCGGGACACTGTGACACCCGCAGAGATTTGGACAAACTGGTTTTACTGACTGACGTGATGCAGCTTCTATTGTCAGAAACAGCACCTTGTGATGGTGCTGAAGAAATGACTGCCAAGCAGCGGTGGAATGTAAATAAGTCCATTTAAATGTTGAGCTACTTGTACTTTACTTGAGTCTTTTCTTTTCATGCCACTTTCTACTTCTACTCTGCTACATTTCAGAGGGATATATTGTACATTTTACTCCACAACATTAATCTGACAGCTTTAGTTACTAGTTACTTTACAAATTAAGATTTTTGCACACGAAACACATGTAGTTTATAAAATCTGATGTTTCAATATAAATTGAACTACCCAACAATATATAGGTCTACAAGTACAATATATACTGTAGACCTACAAGGCCAGCTGAAATGATCAGACCATTAAACACACAACAGTTTGGATCGTTTCCAGTTTCTTCAGTTTTTTTCTGCATTGAGTACTTCTACTTTTAATACTTTAAGTTCATTTTCCTGATGATACTTACATACTTTTACTTAAAGAACATTTTCAATGCAGGACTTTTACTTGTACCAGAGTATTTTTTTTTTTTACAGTGTGGTATTAGTACTTTTACTTAAGTAAAGGATCTGAATACTTCTTCCACCACTGCTCCCAACCAACCATGACTTGAGAGAGCCAGAGAGTGAGTCAAGTCAAGTTAATTAATAACTATTTGTATGGACCAATATCACAAATTTGGCTTATTCCTTAGAAAACGGACCTGCCGCATGCAGTCGCAGGAGATTGTTGTAGACATGATCCTGATTAAATTGATCTAAAATATAAACCATAACAGCTAGAGCGTTCATTCTTTTTGCAGCAGATAGCTAAGGCTTTTGTCTTTTGCGCCATTACGTTGTACGCTCTTGATGATCAGTAGCGGTTTTTAGCACGGGCGAAGCGGGAAGCTGCCTGGGCAGCATTTTTTCATGACACATTGGGGGCGGCACGAGCACTTAAAAAAAAAAATAGAAAAAATCCTCTGCGCCGCAAAGCGGTTTTCTATTATCTATCATTTCACTGTGTGGGGAATTGGCAAATTGGCGCCCCCTGTAGCTGCAGGCACCCCTGCTTGCTGAGAAGGTTCCGTCCGGGATGTGTGTGCATGTGTGTGTGTGTGTGTGTGTGTGTGTGTGTGTCCTACCAAAGCAGAGAATTAGCTCCACACATAGTTCATTATAGGCTAAGTCTTAAATATATTTGGAATATCCATTGAAATATTCACATTTTATATGAAAAAAGTTACTCTCAGATGTGTCCAGTTTGGGACGTCGCATAACATTACTGTATGTGCTGGGGTACATGTTCACATAATTTATATACAAGTGGACACCTGAGTATTACCCCCATATTGATATAAATACACCCAAAACATGCTTTTAGGGATATTGTAGTCAAATATAGTGATTGTGATGTCATAATGCAGCAACAAAGTAATCTGTATTTTCTGTCTTTAAAAAACTACTAATCGAAGGTTAAGGCTGGTGATAGTCTGTATTTTTTAATCAATAAATCCCATTAAAGACCCAAACCACAGCCTTATAGATCTTCCTACAAAAACACATCAATGAGCAACATCTTGTTAGGAAGTGATTAGCTAGTAGGACACAGGTCATACTGTAGCTACATACTACAGGTAGCTATAGTGCATGCAAATACGGAAGTCAAGGTGCATTCATTTACTACAAGCCCAGGGTGTAGTTCAATGTAGAACCGCCACTGGTGATGATGCTATTACCTTATGTGACGTCTGGTGTAAAACTGCTTGACACCACTTCTATTGCAGATTAAACTATCAAAACGCCTCTACAATCATGCATATCGGAAAAACTAAAAAATCTTCATAGTTCAAATAACTTCTGGAGTGTTAATAAAGGTTTTGTTCATGTTTCTACCTTTAGAAAATCTTTTGGATCAATATGTTTTTAGGAGTTTATTTAATTAAATGCGATGAAAACACATCCGTTTTTTGCTTTTTTGTGTGTTTATGACAATTTCAATACTTTCATTAATTATTATGGTTTACTGACTTATATATCCTTTTAGCCTAGGTTGTACTGATTTTAGTGATGTGATGCATGTGAAGATTCTCCAGGAAATGACATTACAATAAGCAAAAATACCAATGTAGGCATTGGTGGACCATTTCTACAGCAGAGGTCAAATGGTTCCAGAGTTAACCGGCACTAAGAAAAAAGTTCACACAGTTTTTAAGGTCCTGATACGTGTCCTCACATCTGATTCATGGAATCACATCAGTGACGCATACTCTCTGGGCCCTATTTTAACGATCTAAGCGCATGGTGAGAAGCGCCTGGTGCAGGTGTGTTTAGGGCGTGTCCAAATCCACTTTTACTAGTTTTAACGGCGGAAAAAAGGGTCCGTGCGCCAGGCGTAAGGTTCAAAAGGGTTGTATTTAGTGTCTTCATTAATTCATAGGTGTGTTTTGGGCGTAACATGCAATAAACCAATCAGAGATCATCTCCCATTCCCTTTAAAAGCCAGGCGTGTTTGGACCTTGGAGCATTGCTATTATGATGGAGGATTTGCACCGTAATATTTATATTTGTAATCTTCTGCATGTGTGTGTGCTGCTGTGCGTCCCTGTGTGTGTAACAAGCATAGTGTGCGCACGATGTGCATAAGCCTAGGCCCATTTTACTAATTAGCTGTTAAAATAACAATGAAATGCTGCTCTAGTGACTTTAGACCAGGTTTTTGTTGGTCAATGGTGCGATCACTTCCCGCTGCCTCAAGATAGCAATACGCCCAGAATGCACCTGAACACACCTCCCTGTAAGACCAGCACGCCCATGGGCGCACAGATGGGCACAGGTGCATTTGCTATTTAAACGGCGTGGGCACTGGACGGGAAATTGAAAAATGCGTTGGTCTTAAACTAGCAAAGACACTTGCGTCGGGTTTAGCGCTGTGCCGGGTGCAAGATAGGACCCTCAGTCTTCTGAAGCTTTAGAGCAGAACTGAAACTGAAATATTCTTCCTCTAGATCTGATGACAGCAACATTAACTGGAGCTTTAAAGCTCAGACTGACAGCTCTTTAAAACATTTTACGGTCACTTTTAACCAGAATCTCTTGTTTCAGTTGTGCTAAATTGCAGTATGTATTGAATTTTAAAACTGAACTTTTTTTTATTATTATTTTCTCAAGCATGTATGTGTATATATTTGAATTCTTAAGCACTTTGAGTTGCATTTCTCTAAAAACAGTTATTATTTTTCTTTGTGTATACCTGTAAAAACTGGCATTAGGGCATGTACAGAACACAAAATGGAGACATATATTTGCAATGCAAAGATGTTAATGTTAACTTTCAAAACATTGATGTACTAACTCTGCTAGTCTCACTTCTTGCTGTCATAACACACACACACACACACACACACACACACACACACACACACACACACACACACACACACACACATTTACAGAATACTTTAGCACATCTGAAGCTAATGCTCATCATCATTTCATCACCTTGACAGCCTGCACAGTAAAAAATTATCACATTAAAGTAGTAAATGTAATTATCTATTTAGGCCAAAGTTAGCTCTGAAAAAAAGACTGTTGCCATGTTTGTCTTTACGACGGAAACCAGAATCTGATATCTGATGAATCATGAGGTTATGCAAAAAGAAAAATCCATTTTCATTGTTCTTGTCTGGCAGAGATTTGGTGTACAGCCTTAATGTTCCGTGCATAGAGATGCTCCACAGTGTCTTGTGAAATAATCTACCAGATTCCCACTGAGACTTTAATTCTTCAGTATAAGAGTCGGCTCAGCACCGTTGTAAACTAAAGCCTGAAGTGACACCAGAGCCACGAAGGATTGTTCAGTAACCCCAAGGTTACAGATCGGAGCCATTATCTCACACACACACACACACACACACACACACACACACACACACACACAAAGTCCACTCATTCGATCCACAGCAGCAGGAACCTGTCCCAATTTTTGACTAATTGAATGAAAAACTACTTTAGTCCACCATTTGTCGATGTGTGTGTGTGTGTGTGTGTGTGTGTGTGTGTGTGTATATCGGGGGGGAATCCCATTAGGTCGAGCGAGCTGGGTCGAGCCAGAAGCTAATGAGATTAGTCAGAAAGTCGGGATTTAAAGTGTGCACACTGAGCTCATTGGGAAGCTAATTTAATCAGAGGTCCTTGAACGCAGCGCTGGGCTCGGGACAGATCAGCCGCTCTCAGCCGCCTGATAACAAGTCGTAGCACAATAAGATCATTGACTCAGGGCCAGGCGAGGGACACGCTGTGATTGGTTCACACGTCACGGAGTTGCTGACGGAGTTCGCCATTGCTTCACGTTAATCTATCTAGTTTCTGTTGCTTAATGTGGAAACACCACCGTGATCCCTTTCCTATTCCTTATCTCTGCTCACGCTTCCCTGACAAGAAACCGCTTGAAATAATGTTAAGAGTGACTCTTTTAACCTCAGTATCAAAGTAGGAAGTATTATGACATTGTCATAGAGCAACTCTTTCGTATGATCACCGATGATTGAGTCGTATGAACGGGTTCGTATGATATTGTACGAAAACGTATGCACAGCAATTCGTATGATAGCCTACGAAATTACGACGACCGCTGGCCAGTTACGTGACCACCGGTCACATCACATGACAGTTAGGTTGAGCGGTCTTTACAGTTAAATTTAAACGAGAAAAGATGACTGTCAGCCGGGTACAGAGCACTGTGAGGAAGCCGTTAAGTTTAGCCGACAAAAGGTGAGAGTCATGCGGTGACGGCAGTTCATTTTATGCAACAAAATGACTAGTTAAGATTAGAAAAAAGTCCCCTTAGGTAGCACTCCTGGGACATGAACACCTGTTTCCTGATCAGTGTGAAAGTCTTGTGTTATGCAACGTAACAGGGAGGAGAGTAAAGATGGAAAGCTCCTAAAGCTTAGTTCCATATAAATTCACGGATAATTCGTTGTTTTGTCGTTAGTGAAAAACAATATTGACCATGTAGTTGAAAAAGGAGCCTCATGTAAGAATGACATTTCCTCCTATGGAGACACTTTTTGACTGGCAAGATGGACGGCGAGTGGAAAAACCAACAGCTAAAGTGAGTCGTTCAAAACCTTTCTTTTTAGTAAACTCTGGGTACACAAACAATGTTCTCAATGCTGGAGTTCGTATGTAGAGCCCCTGGTGATACTTGGAGAAAAGTCTCATGTTGTTTCGAGCCTTCTTAGTGTTTTAAAAATAGTGATTTTGATGCGATCATAGTAGTTGCCCCTAGCACTCCCATTCAAAAGGCCATTTGACCCAAAACGAAAATACGCTCAATCTTAAAAGTGGCGCTTCAGTCCTAATTATGCTTTTAAATGAAAGTTTGACTCGGGTACATTCACAAAAAGACCCTAGGTTGCATTTTGGCGAGAGTTACGCTTTAACTTCTTCCAGGACACAAACTCCACTCCCCCACTTGAATGCCCTGTGTATTAGGAGCTATATGTACGAACAGCCTGCATAGAGGCACAACACCCTTACAGAAGAGGATGTCAGACAAGGTAAGCTACTGAATTTTATGTCAAGCAATCATTTGTAGGAGATTTGCAACACTAACATCACGACTGCAACTTCCTAAACAACCACAAAGGAATTCATCTTCTATAATCTTATCAATATGTTAAAGAAACGAGGGCTGACATATTCGATAGACGTATTAAAGGTGCTCTAAGTGATGTTGGGTGACGTCACTTCTTGTTGACATTCGAAGTATTTTCAAACAAAACGAGGCTTGCTCGCCCCTCCCTCCTCCTTATCCCGTCCCATCCCCCTCCCTTCCGTGCTTCCACGCACTAAACCCCCAACCCCCCACCCCTAAATCCTTCTCATCGGTTATTGGCTGGAACGCTGGAAGACTGTTATGTTTGGTGGTGCAGGTTGGCACAGTTTGTTTTTATTGGCGTTTGTGGAGCCTGGACTGTCTACAGAGACCGTGTTTTTTTACAGTGTGTTCAGGGGACAGGCAGCTAGCAGATAGTGAAGAGATGTTTGCTGTATGTGACAAAAAATGTTGTAGCCTAAAAAACGCGTGACATCGCTTAGAGCACCTTTAAGAGAACAAGGAGACTACTGAGCAGTGGGAGAAGTATTCAGATCCTTTACTTTAGTTAAGTAAAAGTATGTAAGTATCATCAGGCAATGTACTTAAAGTATTTAAAAGTACTCAATGTAGAGGAAAAGTCAGGTAATCATTTCAGCTGGACTTGTAGGCCGTTATATTGTTGGCTAGTTCAATTTATGATAAAACATTGTATTTTATAAACTACATGTGTTTTGTGCAAAAATCTTAATGTGTAAAGTAACTAGTAACTAAAGCTGTCAGATGAATGTAGTGGAGTAAAAAGGACAATATTTCTCTCTGAAATGTAGCCGAGTAGAAGTAGAAAGTGGCATGAAAAGAAAAGAAGTAAAGTACAAGTACTTAAAATTTGTACAGTACTTGAGTAAATGCACTCAGTCACATTCCACCACTACTACTGAGACTGCATATGCACAGAAGCCAGACGTTGGTGCTATAAGGCTGCTGCATAAACTCAGTCAAACCTCAACCAGAGAGGTGGCCGATCAGCAAACGCTCCAACTGAGACGGTGAAAAAGGAGAGAAAAGAAAGGAGAGATGGAGGGATGAGGCCAGGGGGAGAGGGTGAGCACAGAGAGGAGGATGGAAGATGCAGCAGGAGGATATCAGCAAAGGAAGACAAAGGAGGAGGACAGAGAAGAAGAGGGGGGAAAAAAGGGCAGGGAAGGAAGGAAGGACGGATGGAGAGAAAATAAAAAAGATGAAATGAGGAGAAAGAGGAGAAGGAAAGGACATCTGCTGCTAGCTGCAGGCTCTGAGTCCACGCCAAAGATGAGGTCAGAGCAGCCTGCTGACCACAGACACCGACCACCAGGCCCAAACACCTTCCTCTTTCTTTGTGCTGTAATTTTAAACTCTGGTGGATTTATGATGACTATGGTTAACCCTCATGTTGTCCTCGGGTCAAATTTGGCCCGTTTTCAAAGTTTTTTTGGGACGTCGAAATAAGTGCCCTCTTTGGGAAAAGCGTCAAAAATGTTGGAAAAAAAGCAGGCAAAAATGACGAAAAAAAACTTCAAAAACACCAGAACAAAGCGACAAAATGTCCAAAAAAAGAGATATAAACATCAGAAAAAGTTATAAAAAATGTGGGAAAAAAGTGAACAAAACACACAAAAAAGACAAAAACGTAAAAAATTTAAAAAGCAACAAAAACTTTGAGATAGGGACAACAAAAAGTGTTGACGGGAAGACATCACAAGGGTTAACTGCTCCTCAGATCTCTGCAGGGTAAATCCAGACAGCTAGCTAGACTATCTGTCCAATCTGAGTTTTCTGTTGCACGACTAAAACTACTTTTGAACGTACACACGTTCCACCAAAACAAGTTCCTTCCCGAGACTATTTAGCAGCAGCACTGTGGCGCTTTCTCCCATCCCGGAATGCCAGACCCTCCTAGATTTTTATGTCCCCGCGAATCACAATTGTTGCTGTAAGAAAGAAAAAATGATGCTGGATGATGATGATGAATGATGCCCTTTATGAAACGTTAAAACACTGTTTGTACATCAAGGCTCCGGACCCCCACTGACATCTGCCCATTACACATACTAAATATTCTTTGCAAAATTCCGCACTCAAGCCATTCAGCCTATTTTATTTCTTATGCGACAGTTATGTATATATTTGTTTTTCCGTATTTACTGTTTAATATGTTTTTTTGTTTGTTCATGAATGCACCTTTCACCAAGGCAAATTCCACATAAATGTACTTCTTGTGGCAATAAGACCTTTTCTGATTCTGATTCTGAATACAATAAAAAGTCAAACTGTTCAAAATACAGATCACGTCATTTCACAGATTTTCTCTTCTCTGCTTGCATTAAAAGACTCACATCAGAACATAGCACTGCATCCCTTATCTCTCTCTCCCTCCCCCTGGCATTATGACCTGTGTTAATGATGCATTATACATCTCGCCCCATTTCAGCGAGCATTACCTCCGTCTCAGCTGTCCATCAACCCTTTGAGCTACGCCAGGAGCACATCATCTTTTCGTCCCGCTCTGTCAATTGTTCTCTTTTAAGCTATCCTGGTGGCCAGATGCATGGACATGTTAAACCTCTTTGAAATGTTCCACAGCTTGAATGAAAACACATCATATGACGCTGTGACATATATTAACCTTCCTCACTATAAAATGATGCAGTATGAAACATGTGACTGTTCATATAGTCTTGTCCTTCTAAAGGTTTGGCTGTCGATTTGTTATTTTGTTCATGTTTTTGCTTCACAGTCGGTAGTGTCACCATGTTGCAAAAAACTCAGAAGTTAACCCTCGTGTTGTCTTCCCGTTGACCATGAACTTGTGTTCCTAGTGGGTCAAAATTGAAAATTAACTTTTTATGGCGCTTTTGTCACTTTTTTCAAAACCTTTTTTTAAATGTATGGGCAATAAACCTAACTTACATGACATTATACCACATTTTCGAGTTAAAAAAAGCATACATAAATTATTTTTACTATTAGTTAAGATCAGAAGATGTTGTGGTGGATCACAGACTTTCAAAGTTTAGTCAGGATATGGTTTTGAAACCATTTACATTTTTTTTTTTAATGCTATAAAATTGAATAAAACACCCAAAAATAATCATTATTTTTGTTTAAATGTTGTATGGGTTCCATACAATGTATATCCATGTTATTTTTGGGCAATTTGGTATATTTGGTATAATATGACAACACAAGGGTTAACTTGACGAGCACAATAATAATAATACAGCTGTGAAAGTGGTTGAAATCTATGAATAGTTAGAAAAGTTTTTCTCTCTAACTATATGATTGTTAGCCTAGAAATCTAGACCACCCTAGCGGCAGCAAATGTAATTTGCAGCCAGCGTCGTCTAGCAACTCTCCGTTGGCTTGCGAGCTGGAAAAACCAAACTCTAGTCAGGCCAATCACATCGTGTATAGAGTCGGTGGGAGGGCTTAACATAATGACGGCAGAGTTGTGACGGTTCTGCGTGAATTCCCTGCTACTTGAAAACAAAGAAGATGGCTGCTGCTGCTGGTGAACAGCGGTCTTTGGAATCGGCTTTGGCCGCGACTCTGGAAGACTTGGAGTTCAGCTTTTCTTTGAGAAAAGAACAAAGAATGGCACTGAAGTCATTCTTAAAAAAGGAAGATGTGCTCTGAGTTTTACAGACCGGATATGTTTAATCTATCAACTAGCGTTGCTCTGGTTGGTTGGAGAGCTATCCTATTGCGTGCAGAGGGAATTTGAAAGACAACTGTTTATCCCGCCCCTCGGATTGAGCCCTGCTAATGGTTAGTGGTGGTGGAATTTAAATCCCGATTTTGGCTCCTAACGATCACAAAAACAACGTAATCGAGAAAATTGATTATTTTGCACATTATATTTTGCAAGTAAAACTCTTATGTTGTCTGGTGTTCTGAAGGGGTATTCAAAAGTATGAAGGGGAATTTCACAGTTGAAGGTGTCTTCAATGTTGATTTGTTTGTTGTTTTCACTGTTTTTAACTTCAATAAATCCCACATCTCTACTAAAAGTTCTTTGGTCTATAAAATGTCAGAACATGGTCAAAAAAAATGTCAGTGTTTCCCAAAAGCCCAAGATGACTTCTTCAAATGTCTTGTTTTGTCCATAACTCAAAGATATTCTATGTTTGTTCAATAAATGCAACATCTTTACAAAAGTCAATGCGTAATCGTGTTAAATAATCAGGATATTGACCAAAATAATTGTGATTATGATGAAAATAAAATTGGGCGCACTCATAAAGCCCTGTTTCTCCGTAAAATTCACACACTGTAGTTCATTAGAAAAGGGCAAGGGTTTCATATCGGACAAAATGTGGAAGAGCCTGTGGTCTGTGGTGGATATTTTTCACCAGTTAAACAAGAACTACTGTCTGCCTGCAAATGTTAATTGAGCGAATAAAACTCTCTACATTCTTAAAATATAATAAATATGTCTCTTTGTCTGAGACAAAGACAAGGAGAGAGATTAACATTATTCTACTGAGAATACAAAACTCATTACTCTTGATCCCTCAAAGGCACCACAAACACATCGGATGGCCTGGTTTTGTGGTTATGTGTGTGTGTGTGTGTGTGTGCGTGTGTGTGTGTGTGTGTGTGTGTGTGTGTGTGTGTTTAACTATATTCGTGGGCAGTGTTGCACAGTTACTTTGAAAAAGTAACTGTACAAGTAATTTAGTTACTTTACAGATTACTTGATTTTAAAAGTAACTAAGTTAGATTACAAGTTACCTTATTAGTTACATTCAGCAGCTGCTGACAACACCCCCACAGCCTCAACATAAAAATGACAACCGGTTTACTGTGAGGCAGCTCAGCATTGCCAGTAGTAGGGATCTTGTTTATTATGGCACGAAACGAAGGCGAGTCAACCGTGTTAAGGGCAGCATTTCCTCTACAACATACTGCCCGACCAACTTCTTCAACTCTCCCCCACTTACTGGTTTTGCACCGAAGTCCAGCTTTTGTTGTTTGGGTGGTGGGGGACCTCCTGCTCTCTGCTTCGCACCACCTGGCGGGACTTGCTCTGTAAGTTTGACTGCAGTGCTGCGACTCCAAATGTTTCTTCAAATTTGACGTAGTGTTTTTGTAGCTAGACAGCACTTTGTCCCACCAGCACAGAGTGTACAGCGAACCTTAATATTGCCATCTTTAGCTGACACAAGCTCAAAATAGTGACTGTATTTCCAGCTAGAAAACGCGCATCTCTCTCATAGACTGTATATAAGATATACAGATCTCTCTCCTCCCTCCATTGTTGTTTACGTTTGTGTCGCTGCGTGGTACACGTGACCTGTCCACATGCTGAAAACGTGACCTGTCCACATGCTGAAAACGTGACCTGTCCACATGCTGAAAACGTGACCTGTCCTCATGCTGAAAACGTGACCTGTCCACATGCTGAAAACGTGACCTGTCCTCATGCTGAAAACGTGACTTGTTGTCGCATACGTGACTTCACTCCCCGAGATGCAAGAAGAAAGTAAAAACAATATATATTTGTATTAAGGAAAATGACAAAAATACTAACGCACAGTGACTTGGATAAATAACTTTAATCTGATTACTGGTTTGGAAATAGTAACGCGTTAGATTACTCGTTACTGAAAAAAGTGGTCAGATTAGAGGCATCACTGTTCGTGGGGTCCAAAAACCGGGAGTCAAGTATACTTGTGGGGTCCCGACAGCTTTGTGGGGCCAAAATGCTGGACCCCACAAGTTTAAAGGGCTGTTTGAGGGTTAAGACTTGGTTGTAGCATTATGGTTAGAATTAGGTTATGGTTTGGGTGAGGGTAAGGGTTAAGGTTAGGCATTTAGTTGTGATGGTTAAGGTTAGGGTAAGGGGCTAGGGAATGCATTATGTCAATGACGGGTCCCCACAAAGATAGTGCCACAAACCTGTGTGTGTGTGTGTGTGTGTGTGTGTGTGTGTGTGTTTGTGTGTAGCTACAATTCATATGCAGCCACATGCCAGAGCGCAGGTTTTGTTTCAACATTGGGGCGAACATGTTTGGGGGTCCTCTCACAGAAAATTGTGAGCATCAAAACACTTCATTTCCGGCATTCTGGTGAATTTTTATGAAACAATTCATGGTGCAAATTTCTTGAATTATGTAAAGGAAATTATTATTTGTCATATTCAAATCATCACGCGCGTTTCGGGATGTTTTTTTGTTTTTTAGGAATCATGTACATCTCTCTCAAATCGGTTAGGGAATGAGACATTGTTAAAGCCAGAAGCTCTACATAAAAGACATCAAATCACATCTTTATTTTTCACGCTCCTTCTGTGTCCTTTAACCCCTCGATGTATCCCTAAAGTAGACACAGTTCTTGATTTCCACACATGTTTGAGCCCCCCGAATTTATTTATTTATTACCTCTTTATTTTTTACCTCTTTTGGGGATTGGGTTGTCTTTCATATGTTTTGAGGGGGACAAATCTACTTCTTCTAAATATTGGGGCGGGGGGCGCATATCCTCTGCATCCCCCCAAAATCTAGGCCTATGGCTACATTTACTGTATGTGTACCATGAAATCCAGCAGATCACCGTCAGCTGGTTCTGCTGCCTCGAAGCTCGGCCTGTCAGCCACCAATTACAGCTCCCCGGCCGCCCGTAAAGCTCCAAGCATCAGAGGTAGGTCTCTTTATAGAAACCTATGGAGCGAAATTACTCTCTCTCTCTCTCTCTCTCTCTTTTATCCATCTCAGTCCTTATACTATCAGGCAGATTCCCCATCTTTCATATAAAGTGCCCTTGACCTTCCAGCAATATGAGAGGGGCTTGATAGAGCATCATAATGGGGCTCTATACTTTCCATGTGGTTGAGCAAGCCGAGCACTGCGGGCTAGCAGGACAGTTTGCTAAGGATTAGGTGTTAAAGTGTGTTGCCATAACTCGTCGAGCCCGTAAAACATAAAAACAGAGCAGGACAGGTGCTGGCTGGCTGGAGGCTGTGAAGTCAGGATGCTGGGGGAGTCACTTTGTCTTCTGTTGAATATAAAAGATTTTAACCCTTGGAGGATAATGTTGATGTTATTGTCTAGAAAAGACCCAAACCATCAACGTGGTTTAGGGCTGCAACTAACGCATATTTTCATTGTTGATTAATCTGTCGATTACTGTTTCGATTAATGGATTAGTTGTTTTGGTATAAGAATTGTCAGAAAATGGTGAAAAATGTGGATCAGTGTTTCCCAAAGCCCAAGATGACACCCTCAAATGTCTTGTTTATGTCCACAACTCAAAGATATTGAGTTTACTGTCACAGAGGAGAGAAGAAACTAGAATATTCACATTTAAGAAGCTGACATCAGAAAAGTTTTACTTTTCTTTTCATAAAAAAATAACTCAAACCAATTAATCGATAATCAAAATAGTTGCCGATTGATTTAAAGCTTTAGTGCGTAACTTTTTGATATTAATGAACGTCCGTTACATTAAAGCCATTGTCAAATGAGTTGCTACAAAGCTAATTAAGACTATCAGCTCCACACAACTCTCTCTGTATCTCTCGGTATGGCTATGTTCAGAAGATTGTGGCGTCTGGTGACTTTCGCGCAGAAACTCGAGTGAAGATAATTCCCTCTTCTGAAGAGTCCATCATGTTTTTTTTTAATCCTCCGTGTCCTCCTTGGTTACTAGCAACTGCGTGGAGGAGGGTTGGGGGCGCGTGTGCGATCACGGAAGGCTTGTATCATGTGGATGTGCCGACAGTGTTGTTGTCATTACTTAGAATTCCTCACGGGGGAGACAGAAACTATGCACTATAGCTTTAATAGTTGATAACCAACCGATTAATCGAATGATCTTTGCAGCTCTAGTAGTTTTAAGAAAACACATACTCAAAGGGCAGGAAATAGTGCATTTGTTGGGGACTATTTTCAGCATGATTAATCCACATTTGGTGCTCCAGCGAGTATTTGTGGCAGCAGGGCGGTGTGTGTGGGATTGAGTTCAAATAAATTACAGCGGGTCGATGGTTCATGGTGATGAAGAAACATGTCAGCCAGTGCAAGAGTGTGGCTCACTGATGAATAGCTTTTGGACAACAATGGAGCTCTTGGCTCAGGCTCACTGCTACTTTTTGGTTTAAAAATAAATATCTTTTGCTCTCTCTCATTCCCCCTGCTCTGGCGTTTCAGAGCCCCTAAACCAGAGACATTTGGAAACACTTCTGACCCGTTTTGGTTTGGAATCTGCGGGGTTGACACTGACCCCAACATCTCACTGCCTGACTGGGCCCATGACGTCTCATTCACTGAGACTAAGCTACTAACGTTACCACGGCAACTACCAGCAACGGGCGGAGAATACATCGCTTCCTCCGTGAGTTACCCAGGTAATGTAAACACCTTGGATAAGCTGGTTCTACTGTGGAAACTTTACACTACTCAACAAAAAATTTGAAACTTAAACTGATGTCAATGATCAAAATGTTTTTTTTTTCAAATTTCTTGGTGTTTTTTTCTGTTCCACACACCCGGCTTAAGACCAGTGCCGATCGATCTTTTGAGCCCGTAGCACCAAGACTTTGGAACACTCTGCCTCCACCCTTACGGTCTGCTGATTCTGCGGACTCTTGTAAAAATCAGTTAAAGACTGACCGTTTTAAACAGACCTTTTGTTGACATATCTGCACTTTATTCTTGATGTACTACTACTGTGATTTTAATAGTGTACTGCGTTTGTAACATGTATTGTCTTGTATGTTTTATGTAAAGCACTTTTGCATCTGTGATGAGCACTCCATGAATACATTTCACTTACTTACATGACATTACAAAACGTATTCTATTAAAATGTATGTAACGTGTGAATAAATGTGATTTGAGGAAAGTACCAGATGTACAATGTCAATCCAGTGAGGCACAATGACTGATGGGTAATCATGCTTGTCAATTTCCAGCAAAGTGATGAACCGATGTTCAAGCGTAACTCTCGCCAAAATGCAACCTATGGTCTTTTTGTGAATGTACCCGAGTCAAACTTTCGTTTAAAAGCATATTTAGGACGGAAGCGTCACGTTTAAGATTGACCGTTTTCTCGTTTTTCGGTCAAATGGCCTTTTGAATGGGAGTGCTAGGGGCACTTTTATGCTAGCCTCAAAATAGCTATTTTTAAAACACTAAGAAGGCTCGACACAACATGAAACTTTGCTCGAAGTATCGCCAGGGGTTCTACACATGAACGCAAGCATTGAGAACATTGTGTGTGTACAGAGTTTACTAAAAAGAAAGGTTTTGAACAACTCACTGTAGCTGTTGTTCTTCCGGTCACCGTCTATCGAGCCAGTCAGAAATAGTCGAGGGAGGAGAGTAAAGACGGAAAGCTCCAAAAGCTTAGTTCCATATAAATGCACGGATAATTTGTTGTTTTGTCGTCAGTGAAACACAATATTGACCTTGTAGTTGAAAAAGGAGCCTCATATAGGAATGACATTTCCTCCTATGGAGTCCGTTCATTCACATTCAGAGATCTCCTATTTTGGACTGGGAAAATGGCGGATAGCGTAAACAACAACTGCTAACGTGAGATGCTCAAAACCTTTCTTTTTAGTAAACTCTGTACACACACAATGTTCTCAATGCTTGCGTTCATGTGTAGAGCCCCTGGTGATACTTCAAGCAAAGTCTCATGTTGTGTCAAGCCTTCTTAGCGTTTTAAAAATAGCTATTTTGAGGCTAGCATAAAAGTGTCCCTAGCACTCCCATTCAAAAGGCCATTTGACCGAAAAACAAAGATACAGTAAATCTTAAAAGTGGCGTTTCCGTCCTAAATATGCTTTTAAACGAAAGTTTGACTCGGGTACATTCACAAAAAGACCCTAGGTTGCATTTTGGTGAGAGTTACGCTTTCAGTTCTTCCTTAAACAGTTCACTGTTCCCTTTGAACTGAGCTTCCCTACGGTTTGGAATCATACATCCCGAGATGCCCAGTTCAGATCAGGTGGGTGGACCGATTTGGACCGATTTATTTTATCATTGGTGGTTATCATTGCTTTTTTTTTTTTTCAGTGTAGCTGGCTGTAAAGGATGATGTGAGAGAAAAAAAAAAAAACGGAGGATGGATATAGAGGGAGGGGAAAACAGAAGACCTTACGAACACCTACTTGTCCCTAGATGCTCCTCCATCAGCGTTTTCAAAAAACAATTTGTCACCTAGGTTAGCTAACAAGAGGCCTAATTCACATTATCTGGAGTCGTGAAACCCCAAAGGCTGAAATCACAAAGCCTTCCAAGGCGAGAGCTGCTCCAATTTAGCAGTAAAACCCAACAAAATAAAGGGCTTTGTGCATACTGATCAGCCCACTCTCTATTCAGCTGTTCCCAGAGCTGCCCAGAGGTAAAACAAAACCGACTCATTAGTAATTCAAATCGGGCTGAGTCAGGAGGAGAACACAGTAGCTCAGATTTAAAGACAGAATTATCATCTGCTGGAAAATGAGAGATCCCCAGTGAAAGGTGGAGGGAGAGAAGAGAAGCTGTTGTGAGGCAAAAACAGATGAACGGACGTGAAGAGAGAGAGAATTATATATATATATATACAATAATATATATAGATAGAAAATGCCGCTACAGTTTCGTTACAGTCATTCTCTGGCTGCAATGACCGAGAGAGCAGATGTGTAAGACTCAGAGCGGAGTGTTTCAGACAGAGGGTGAATACAGGTATATTCAAACAGACAGCATAAGAAAAATGATGTGTTTTATGAACATTAAAGCATGTAAACATGTTCTAGTAGAAACCCCAAAACAACTATGAACCTGAAATTGAGCATGATATGGGCCCTTTAACTGCCATGTGACCAGTCGTCATGTGACAGGCCAACGGTTGCCAACATTTTGTAAGATATCATGCAAATTGTTGTGCATGCGTTTTCGTACAATATCATAGAAACCATTCATGAGAATGTGCTGTGTCAATTTGTGAGTCCTGTCTTACTCTGGAGCAGAGCGAACACATACTGTACATGTTTTGGGAACACCGCTGCTGTGACTGCCGCTGGCCCCTTCAGGTGTCAGAGAAAGAGAACGAGTGCTGAACAAAGAGAAAGAGCGAGACAGGAAGAGAGAGAGGTGGAAGGAAGCAGCACATTGGTATTCACGGCTGGTCTCAGCTCACCCATCCGTCCCTGCCTCTTTACATCACTTTTGCCCTTCAGTGCAGCAAATGTCTCACACACAGCTGGTGGAAACGACACGTCTGCTCGCTCAAGGGAAGCTGCACAGTCGATCATGCGCACACTCCTGCGAATGCGCGCATGTACGCTCACGCGCCAAGCAGACGCAAAAACAAGCTTTTTTTTAATTGCTACATGGGTGGATCAGATGGTCCATTTTCATTTTATCACACAGTTATGTGCATCATGATAACTTTGGGTCGTAAGTTCAATGCATTATTGATGGCTTGCATGGAGAAAAAGAAATCATCGAACCATAAACTCCCAGTAAAATAATTGCTGCTCACTCTTTGGAAGTTTTAGCAGCATTTCCATATGTTTATGATGCTCTGATTGATTCTCCTCTCAGTGGTACATTGCTGAGACTTCTGAGCGTACATATACTAAAAAGTCTGTCGGGTTCTTAGCAGTAAGACATGATGCAATATGAGCAGTACTCTGTTCTAATGAGGCTGCATCCCAAGACAAGCTTTGGAATTTTGGTACTGAACAGAAAATTGAATGTGAAGTGTGAGTCCAACTTTGTTCCCTCTGGGTTGGGAGTGAGTTACTGCTCCAAGTGAAAGTGTCTCTGGGCCTTTTTGCACCCACCATCCCAGTCACTCCCTGTTTGAACTGTTGCCCTCAGACGGAACATTAACCAAGTACAAATATATGCAGTTTGTATCCTACTGCAATAACCACCCTCAATGCTGCAAAAAAATAATGTGCATTATGGAAGCTGATTTGAAATAGATCAATGACAGAAAGTATGCATGTCTGTAGATGTATGTTCATACTGTTTTATGCAATGACTGGGTGTGTATAACTGTGTGTGTTTATATATGCTGCTAATGTTGCTATATGTTTCTATTTATTCTTTTTTTAAGTAACACTAGGACTTACATTATATTTTTATAGACTCAATGAATGATGCACTGACTGGAGAGCACTTTAAATTTCGTCGTACCAGTGACAATGACAATAAAGACCTATTCTATTGTTCATGAGTGAGGGTGTGCGACGTCAGCAGTGTTGCGGGCATTGTACCGGGCCGTTGTGGTAAAGAAGAAGCTGAGCCGGAAGTAAAAGCTCTCGATTTATCAGTCCATTAGTCTTTATCGATGACGTTTCATTCACGGGATTGTTCAGATTCCGCCGGATGTCCATCACCTTTCGCTTTCTTTGTGTTGGCATTCTAAACTCCGATCAATTTGGGAAACCAAAATCTTCCGAGCTAGAATTGACTTTCACTTCATGTTGATTTTTATTTTTTAATAAAATTCTCATCACACACTCAACAGCCATTTTAATTCCAGAGTTCGCTCCCCTACGTGTACATGTTCCACCGAAACAAGTTCCTTCCCCAGGGCTATTTTGCAGAGGTGCCGTACCTGCGCCCAACGCTTAGCGCCGCACAAGACGAGTGTGATTGATTTAAAGAAATGCCACTCAACCAGAGACCGTTTTTCTCCTATCCAGGAATGTTGTGTGGACTAGCCAGACCTTCCTCCTTAGCGCTGTGGAGATATGTTTGGCAATGCCAGACTATCAGTCCATCTAGATTCTGAACCTCACCTTTGGTCATGAGCTTTGGGTAGTGACCGAAAGAATAAGATCACGGGTACATGCGGCCAAAATTTGTTTCCTCCGTAGGGTGTGTAGCAACGAGAGATCTCCGCTCCGCCTAACAAGAAAGGTAATTGTCGGTCGTTATGAGCTGCTTGCATAATCAACCTATACGATCGTTTTCTGGGTGAGGACAATAAGACTCTAAACTGACCTTTTTGGAGAATGGTAAGAAAACATGCAGTTTGAAGACAAAGTGGAAAAAGAGAGATGGAGTGAGGAAAGGATGGAGGGAGACAGGGAAAGGAAGTGTAGCTTCTGTGACCTTATGATCCTTATAATTACATACGAAGGGATAAACATGGGAGCCAGGGGCTGTTTGATGTTAATTCAAGCTTTACATGAGCACATTACAGCAGAATTTGGACATTAACCAGGGGAGAGCTTCTTCCCAGAATACATCATAAAACGACTCAACCAGAGAGCAGGGATGATGGGCATTAGAAGATAATCTTCTAATAGAGACTGAGCTGAGGGATAAGGCTGTGGAGGGCTAAAGGATGCTGCTCATTGTGGGGATGAGGACATGTTGAACCTTTTAAATGTGGCACTTCTGTACCACCAATACATTCTCGCGTCAAAAAGCGACGCTTGGTCAGGTGCCTTTGGCGTTTGTTATTGAAAAAAGCCCTTTGGCATCATATTTAGACGCGCTTGGTCAGGACTCTTGGCTTTACTTTTTGACGCTCTGGGTCGGGATGTACATTTAACTGACATGCGGCACAAGAACGGGACAGTTAGGGGTTAGGGAGATGGTTGGTGGGGTTACAAAAAGTACGTTTCAGTGACACGCGGGACAAGAACGGAGCACGAAACCAGGTCTCCTGGGGGAAAGTCCTGTTTGACCCATCCACCACCCCAACCAACCTTCTTACGCTGATTTTCACTCTTTCATACTACTCTCTACCGTTGTAGCTCCTTATACTACGTCATCTAACAGCGGGTGGTTATTTTTGCGTTGGTATCCGTCTCTGAGAGCCACTGACCAAGTGTCAGTATTTTACGAGTTGGGAGTGAGAGAGGGGAGAGTCTTAAACATCTTGGCCTGACTGAAAGACTTTCATTTATGTTGTTTATTTGACAGGGACAGTGCTCATTAATCAACAGCAAAGTAACTGTAAATGAGTTAGCTCAGCAGGCTAACTTTCATCTGTTGTCCCTGGCCAGTTTTAAAATGGCAACCTAATAAAATAAAATGACTTAATACAGTCAGCACATAAAAGCAACATACACAGACCAACATTCAGACAGGCACAATGCACAACAACAAGTAACAAACACATCAAATAAAGACAGCAAGCACAAAACCAAGACAAATCTGCAATGACGGTAATGGTGGTGAAGACAACAACTTTCATCATCCCACGCTACTACACGTCACCAAACTGTGTCTTTTGTTATTGTTTTGATTGAGAGACCTCTCGAGGCAGAAAATTACATACTGTGCGTTTAAGATTTTCCTTCATTGGGACTGTAAGGGGCCGACAACAAACCAACTTTACAGTATCTGGACAGAGGGTCCACATACTAAATATAGTGTAGTTGGTGAAACCAATAGAAAATATGACATTGATGAACAAATTGGGAAAAAATTGCTGACATGATTAACATCATCAGGAACATTTTTAGGAGGTACTTGTTCATTTCAGGGCTTTCACAAATTCATGACCTCCTTAGATTGACAGACGTGGCCTTGGCTCTGTGTGTGTGTGTGTGTGTGTGTGTGTGTGTGTGTGTGTGTGTGTGTGTGTTATGACGCTCACCTCCTGACCTCCTATTGGGACCGACTGGGCCACATGTCTCTCTGTATCCAGCCAACAAATTCATTTCAAAGGCCATTACCTGCATCTCACGCTGTACTGTGACCCCTGACCTCATGATATGGTGAAAGAAAGAACGAGAGAATGAGAGAACGAAAGAAAGAAAGAAAGAAAGAAAGAAAGAAAGAAAGAAAGAAAGAAAGAACAAGAGAAAGAAAGAAAGAAAGAAAGAACGAGGAAAGAAAGAAAGAAAACATCTGCTTGGAGATTGTTCAAAGATCCAAATTTGATGTTAATAAACCAGGATATATAAAATCCAGGCACATATTTTTTCCCAGAGAAGAGAGGAAGAGAGCTTTCAATTGTAACGCAGAAGGTTTGGATTTTAACATAATTTTATCTATTATAATATCAAAATGCAGTGATTCTCCAGCCAACGAGCCACAGAACAGCTAAATGTTGTGCTAGGGAGCTTGAACTTGTTGTGATCGGTCTGTGCTAAATCTTTTGTGAGTATATGATTTCTCGCCTTTAACAGGACACTGTTTTGAACTGAAGTGGGAAGTAGATCTGCACGAGTTGTGTTCTTATTACTGTTGCAGCTAGCTGACACACAAGAGCACACGTTGCTCAAGAAGGTCTTAAAGGACAAATCCGGCGCAAAATGAACCTAGGGGTTAATAACACATGGGTACCGAGTCGACCGTTCTCTGGGATATGTTTTCATGCTAATCTAATGTGACCAGTTTTACGAATGCCGTGCAACCAGTAACCAGTAACATAGCTCAAGCATGGCGTTCGTGGTTCGATTGGTCATGACTGTTTCCCCAAGATGGCGCCTGCCTGTATAGTGAACGCTACTGTCTTCATAAACTATCTTTTTAATAAACTGTCTGTACACTTACAAAGTTGTCAATGGTTCGGTTTACATGTAGGGACCCTCATGATGCTACCGTTGAAGTGTGGTGCTATTTTGAGCCTTAGTGGTGTAGAAATAGAGATTTCTTTTTACTTTACCTGTGCCCCGATGACTAGCATTATATGCTACCTAGCGGTTTGCGCTAAAACTGGTCACATTAGATTAGCATGAAAACATATCCCAGAGAACGGTCGACTCGGTACACATGTGTTATTAACCCCTAGGTTCATTTTGCGCCGGATTTCTCCTTTAAGGTAGGAAGGAGAATATTATGAAATTAGGCGACCGCCGGCTGGTCACGTGACGATCGTTGGAATTTTTTAGCTGACAAAAGGTGACTGTGAGCCGGTTACAGATCAGCGTGAGGTGACAGTCCTTTCAGGGTCGTAAGTTTAGCCGACAAAAAGTGAGCGCCATGCGGCGTCGACAGTTGTGTTTAGGGAAAAGATTGTGGTTTGGATTAAAACACTCCCGTGGGAATCAATAGCGTTTCCTGGGTGAGAATCTTTTCTTTTTCTTCAGGAAACAAACTCCGCTCCCCGGCTTGAAAGCCAACCCAGCCGTCCCCCCTGACCTCCACGGCGTTCTTATTCAGCAGCAGCCAACGTGGTGCATACAGCAATAAATACGTTAAAAACATACATACAACGTGAGCGACTGCGAGATGACGGTCCTTTCAGGGGCCGTGGCAGTTTACTTTAGCCGACAAAAAATGAGCGTCACGCGGCAACGACTGTTCAATTTAGGCACCGAAATGATGAAAAAAAAAGACTGTGGTTTGGATTAAAATAAACCTAGGGAACGAATAGCGTTTCTGGGTGAAAGTCTTTTGTTTTTTCCCGGGAAGTAGAATCCGCTCCCCCGGATTGAAAGCAATGTGTTACATGACCCATCACTCCACCCCGACCTCCTCCCTCCGTGGTCCACAGTGCTCTTATACAGCAGCAGTCAATGTGGTGAATACAGCAAAAAAAATACGTTGAATACATACGAATTACAGTGCATTACTTTTCGTAGCAATATGTACGAATAGTTCTTGAGAACAGCCTGAAGCTACATACAGTAGGTTGTTTGGAAAAAGTATTTACATGGTTCACTGCCATCACAGCCTCTCAAAATGACGACTCACTCATGGGAATTTTATGAAAAGTCAAAAACTGGGAGAATGGATAGTTGGCAGTGTATGTGTGTGTGTGTGTGTGTGTGTTATTAGCTGGTACACTGAGCCATGTAATTGTGTGCAGCTGAAGAGCACAGGCTGGATGGCGACCCACAAAAATGGCAAATACTAATAAATACACATGCTAAAAGCTCAGCACTCGCTTGACCTTAATCACATTATACAACCACGATGCCCTACACATATTCACACACTCTTGTGTGTGTGTGTTGTGTGTGTGTGCCCTGTTTGCTGACCCCGTACAGTAGGATTATACTGAATGTTAAGCTGGCACTTTTCCTGCCAATGGGATCGAGGCAGGACATGACTTAACTGTGAACCCTTCACACTCACACATACAGTTTATACATATACACCCATACACACTGGTAATATATTTATGTATCTGGCTGACGTGCATACACACTCTCATTCTAATCTGACAAATACAAACAGGCCCTCACACACTTATTGGTGCTCTTAGCTTTGATCTTGGCAAAGTATGAGGTGTGTGTGTGTGTGTGTGTGTGTGTGTGTGTGTGTGTGTGTGTGTGTGTATCATTAGATCTGGACAAGGTGCAGGTTCAAACATTAGCATCTGATGGGCTGTAGATTTCCGATTCCAATTTTTTTTTTGCTTACTTTGAAAAAGTGATGAAAAGATGGATCTTAAAGCAATGTCAGTATGTGTGTCTGTAAGTACAGCTCATGACATGAGTAAATGTCTTGTTTGGTCCGACCAAACCCCAAAAATATTCGGGTTACTATCATAAAATAAAAACAGGAAAACCAAAAAAACATAGTGACATTTTTGAGAAGCTGGAACTAGTAAATTTCCACATTTCTTGCAACAAAAAAAACTGTTGAAATGATGAAATGATTCACAAATATTAATTCATCCAAATGTTTCAGTGGACAAAAAACTCAACTAAAGTCGACTTATTCACACGCATCTAGGGTCCTATCTTGCACCCGGTGCAGTTCAAAGCCCGACGCAAGTGCCTTTGCTAGTTTAAGACCAACGCAGTTGTCAATTTCCCGTCCAGCGCCCACGTCGCCCATCTGTGCGCCCATTGACGTGCTGGTCTTACAGGGAGGTGTGTTCAGGTGAATTCTTGGCGTATTGCTATCTTTTTTCTTTTTTTTTTAAGATTATTTTTGGGGCTTTTCCGCCTTTAATTGACAGGACAGCTAGGTGAGAAAGGGGAGAGAGAGAGGGGGGGAGACATGCAGGAAATCGTCACAGGTCGGATTCGAACAGCGGGAAGTGATCGCGCCATTGACCAACAAAAACCTGGGCTAAACTGAATAACTCTATAAACTCTAATAACGCATTTCATTGTTATTTTAACAGCGCATTAGTAAAATGCTCCTAGGCTTATGCACAGCGTGCGCACACTATGCTTGGTACACACACAGGGACGCGCAGCAGCACACACACATGCAGAAGATTACAAATAAAAATATTACGGTGGTAATAGCAATGCTCCTAGGTCCAAACGCGCCTGGCTTTTAAAGGGAATGGGAGATGACTCTCTGATTGGTTTACTGCATGTTACGCCCAAAACACACCTCTGATTAATGAAGACACTAAGTACAACCCTTTTGAACCATGCGCCCGGCGCACGGACCCTTTTTTCCACCGTCAAACTAGCAAAAGTGGATTTGGACACGCCCTAAACACACCTGCGCCATGCGCTTCACGCCGTGCGCTTAGATCGTTAAGATAGGGCCCCTCGTTTGTTTAACTTGGACACAAACAGAAAAACTATTTTTTGGTTTTAGGGGGATTTATATGCTGGAACTACGTAGCCTGGGAAAACCCTGATGAACTTCCAGCAAATTTGAGATTTGCTCTGCAAGTCAGTCTGCCCAAGAGCCCATTCAAGCCCATTTCCAATTTTTCCAAATCGAGGCTCCAATCACAACCGTTGAGGTGGGCTTTACACGATGACGATAGCGCAGCAACGGCAAGCAGCTTTTTGTTTACATTCAACATGACGGCCACCGAAGCGCAGCAACCCGTTGATGCCACTGTCGCTGCTACGTCACCTGGATCATTGGTCTGATTGGTTGAAGGACTATCCAATTGCGCCAGAAGGCATTTGAGTGGCGTCCGTTGGTGACGCCCCTGTGGAAATGAGCTGTGAATGAACCTTGCCCAGACCCACTCTCAGTTACAACTGAGAAGGGTCTGGTGTCAACCAGGCTAGGAACTATGTGTATTACTTGGGGAACAACATTTGCAGCATCTCTAGCTGATAAGGTTGCCAGGTTTGGTACCACTGTGTTTGTGCAGAGACAAAGTTTTCTCATTTTTTTTTTACATTTTGTTCATATACAAGTTTAAGAAACAAAATACATGGTGAGCTCTAGAGGTGCTCTAGGTTGTATTTTGCAACTTTGGACAGAGCCAAAGAGACAGAGAAGGAAGAAATTGAACAGAGGGAGACACTGTCAGCAGTAACGGCAGCCAGTTTTCTGATGAAGTTTCTGAGCGGTAGATTTCACCACCGAACCCTCCTCGGCTTCGTTACCAGCCAAGGAAATGGCCTGAGAGAGAACCAGTATGTGTGTGTGTGTTAGTGTAGGTCATATTCTTGCCAAGCTGCGGGCACGGCTTGCGTGCCTGGGAAGGAAAACAGCTCATAACAAAAGCAGAGTGAGAGGGCCAGAATGTGAATGTTTGGGAGTTTACAATTCTCCCTTTTTTTTTTTTTTTCCTACCGATTCTAACGTGCTGGCTGACAGATGGGCAGGACGAGATTCAGGGCTTCACATGCAAGTGATGCTCACACACACACACACACACACACACACACACACACACACCAGGGTTTCCCTGCCATTATAAGGTTTAGGTGCAGCATCCGAGCCATTTTGGGGCAGCACCTAAGCCGAATGAATGTACCTAAAAGACTTTTCTCAGATCTAATGATTAAAGTTGGCCCCCAGTGGATTTCTTCAGCAAGTTTTGTCTTTAAAGGTGCCCTGCCACATGTATTTCATTACTTTGTGGTAATGTCTGAAGTTCTACCATGGACTCTGTAACATTTTTTGTGAAAAAAATGCCTTGGTTACCTTGTTTCAAGCCATTCTAGCGTGGTATAGAAAGCCTGCAGGAAGACTCAGCTCGATTTGTGCCAGTTCTCATTAATATTCAACAAGCTAAGCTGCTTGACTCTGATTGGCTAACAGCTAGCCAATGAGAGCCTGGCTATCAGCATCCTTTACTCAGCGCAACTGGGCGAGCTCATGAATAGTAATGAGCTCAGAGAACACCACGTCAGACTGACCAGCTTTTGTAATTGGCCTGATTTCTCCGCTTATTTCTTTTCAGTGGCTAGAGCTGACAGAGGAGGTAGCAGTTCATTTTCACATTCACTACATAACACAAACACAGAGACCCAAAACGACCCAAAAAAAAAAAATGACCAAAAAGAGACTCAAAATGTAAGGATGCCTAAACCCCCTGTGCAATACGCGCACCTAAGTCTTAACACCTAACACTGTGTGCGCGCAGACACACACACACACACACACACACACACACACACAGTGCAGATATGCTTAGCCAGGGCACTCAGGTGGAGCAGGACTGGTAGTATATTCAGACTCCATTTGGAGAACATGGCTTGGAGGGAAGCTCTCCTAAGAGGTCAATGGGCATACACACACACACACACACACACACACACACACACACACACACACCTCTGTTAAGGGGTTAACATACCGCCAACAGGCACTGTGCTAACCCTTGACCTCCACTAATGCTGTCTGGAGGGTTGGCAGGGGAGGTAATGGGTGAGAAAAATGCTCACACATGAACCTGACCTCCCTGTTTTAGCCTCTCTCTGTCTCTAACTCTAAATCTGTTCATCAAACAAAGGAAAGCTCAGTGACAGACCCACACACACGCACACACACACACACACACACACACACACACACACACACACACACACACACACACACACACAAATGCCATTAAATGACAGAACATCTCAATGTTTGTGCTGACCAGCGTTGCAGGTCCTGAAAATGGAATAATACTACAGTGACTCCAGCATTATTGTAGTTTAGGGAAAACTATTGCACAACTCAGAGTGCATTAGGGCTGCAACTAACAATTATCTTCATTGTTGATTAATTTGTTGATTGTTTTCTGGATGAATGGATTAGTTGTTTGCTCTATAAAATGTCAGAAAATGGTGAAAAATGTGGATCAGTGTTTTCCAAAGCCCATATGATGTCTTCAAATGTCTTGTTTATGTCCACAACTCAAAGATATTCAGTTTACTGTCACAGAGGAGGGAAGAAACTAGAACATATTCACATTTAACAAAGCTAGAATCAGAGAAATTTTACCTTTTTTCATAAAAATATACTCAAACTCAAACTCGATTGTCAAAATAGTTTGCAATTATTTTAATAGTTGACAACTACTCAATGAATCGATGAATCTTCGCAGCTCTAGAGTTCAGTGTGAATGAATCCGAATCAAAGGTCTGTGCTGCGGTGCATCAAGCTGACTGAAAAGGCTACAACTACAGGCCAGTGTGGATTGTGGACAAAACTATACATCCTAGATTTCATTTACATAGAACTCGTGTTACCCTTTGCTGTTTTTATATTAAAATCTTGTCAGTCATATTAAATGACTCCAGGGTTAGTTGTTGAGTTTCCCGGGCCTGCTAAAATGCAGAACTAATGTGTCTGAGGTGAATTTACGCTTGCCTTTTTAAACAGATAATTCCTGTCTGGACAAAAATCCAGACGCTCAAGACTCATGATATGACTGCATGTAAAAAAAATACGAGGAGATTCCGAGAGAAGAAATGGAGATGGAGAACAGTGTGAGGGTGTTACATCAGTACAATTTCCCACGTCATTCCCCTGATTACAAAGCACGGAGAGGGTTCTGAGGCTTTATTCAGACACCCCACAGAGAGAGAGAGAGAGAGAGAGAGAGAGAGAGAGAGAGAGAGAGGGTTGTGTAAGATAATTTACAAAAGACACGCTTCAAAGACAGCACAAAACAGCCTGTCTGCCAACACACACACGCACGCACGCACGCACACACACACACACACACACACACACACACACACACACACACACACACACACACACACACACACTACAAGAAACGTGAATTCTGCATATTTTGAATGCAGCATACTCACTTGATTTGACATTTTATAAATGTCAGGGTTCAACAATAAGGGCTGCCCTTGACATTGAACCCTGAATGTGCAAAAAGCGTGCATTTATGTATGTTCAATACCAAAGTAACTCCTCCACATTCAAGAGAAAGATAAAAAACTAACAATTCCTAACATGATGAAACACTCAAAAGAGCCAAATGAGGAAACACTCCAGGACACCCTGCAGAGAAGCCCTGTGAAATGATGATTGCAATAAGACATTTTAAATCCACCTGAGCATGTTGAATGTCCTTGTGTGTGCGCGCTTCCCATCAGGCTTAACACTTGCATTTTAAGACATTTTCATTTTCAAGACATTGTGAATCAAAAGGGAAAAAAAATCAGAAATCTCCAGTGGCTGCAGGGCGGTGGAGGTTTATTCCATGAATTATTGATCGTCCTTCAGACATCATCCTGTCCTTTTGTGTGTCACCCACAAAAAATGAAAATCGAACAAATGACACTGGAGTCCCACCTACGGTTGAGTCTGATTTGTGGCTCTATGAGGTGTGTGTGTGTGTGTGTGTGTGTGTGTGTGTGTGTGTGTGTGTGTGTGTGTGGTCTATGTTTGTCTGCTCTATTGCTCTGTCATTTAACAACATTCACCCCCTAACCTGAAAGCTGAGGCCCATAAAAAAGTACCTTAAGATCAAGGACATCTAAGGGTTAGAAGTCGCTGGCTCCAAAACAATCTCTGACTCCATAGAAGATTAAAAATGTCCAAACTGTTTCCCACAAGGTAAGGTCTTCTTCTGATTTCTGTCAAGTAGCAATTTTATGAATGATTATTCGATTAAGATTTCTGAGCTTGATTTTAAATAAAATTTGAGTATGATTTTGGATATTTTATTTAAATAAGGTACATTGGATGAAACAACCAAATAAATTGTCAAAGCTAAAATCTAAGTTTGACCTTAGGCAGATAGCTGTTACAGGTGTTAAACAGAAGGGCACTCAAAGAGCGCAGATCTCCACCAAGGCCATGCCATCATCACGCAATGTGAACAGAAGTAAAAAAATAATTTGTGTATCCTCCCCGTGAATCAGATCCACGACAAAACGTTAGAGACGGAGTAATGGGGATGACATGGAAACAACCGTCCTCAGCTAACCGATATTTTGCTGTGGAGTTAAATGAAGTCCCACTTTTTTCCACTTTGAGTTGAAGTTGTTTCCACTAGAAGTGCTCAGCAATGCTAAGGCAGCAAGAACAACTTTACAACAATTACAAAAAGCCGCCTCAGGCAGCTGATCGGGACCCTACAAAGGCAAAACAACGGTCAGAAGGTTTATTTATACACAGAATTTGAGAGGGAGATTAAGCGGAGTATAATCAGCATAACAACGAAGTGAAATATTGCTTTTTATTTTGAACACTTTTCTGACCAAGAAGTAGCATGAATGGAAAAAAAAAAAGAAAAGACCTAAGATCGTACCTTGTGGGACGCCACAGAAGACAGTAGCTAAGCCAAATGGAAAATTAAGCAATTTAACTGTGAAAAGGTTCTGGCCGTAAGATGAATTAAGAAAAAAATAACCAACCCAGGACTGTGGCATTAATAATAGTCATGTAACAAAGGTGTTTATTTAAAATGTCATAATCCACAGTGTGTAAAAACAAAATTAGTTCAAAGTCTGAGGTAATGTTCCGGGGCCCGCCGATCTATCCGGTGTTGGACAGAGCTGATTTTGTCCAGGTCAAGCCTGGTCCTGTTTTAACCATAAATCAGACTCTTATCTGCTCACTAGTCCATCAACCTTTCCAACATCACCTCTGAATGAGCCAATGGTCCATACAAAGGAAACATAACCCCTGAGCAGCCATTATGATCCCTGCTACAACCAATATGTTGACCCTGGCCTTAACCGAGGCCCTCAACAGACACCCTTACACACACGCACACACATGCACACTCTCACACACACACACACACACACACACACACACACACACACACACACACACACACACACACACACACACACACACACACACACACACATTGACCTGCTGACATTTATACACACAAACACGCACTGACCCAAAGAAAACGACCTCAGCAGACTGGCTCGGCGTTTACAATCAGCCACACACCTGCTGTCTGACCTTTTCTTTCGTCAATAGATGGAGTCTGACTGATCTCTCCACAGCACTTTATCTCTGAAGACATACACCAAAGACTCACTCCATTTTTTTATGTTGCTTAAAAAACTGGCTACAACAGTATCTACATATTTGTGGCCTGGTCTATGATAAAAACAGCTGATCATCAAGTTCTTACCTTTTGTTCGGGGGGATACATTAACCAGAAAGACCGTATATATATTGTTTACCCTTATGCCACTGTGACGGGCATAACAAGGGTCAGGTCAGGCTACTTTTTTAGCTAAATACATCCATTCTAACTTTAATCAGATCAGATGACAATGTTTCTCCTCCATCAGAAACTTTTTATTCTAAGAAAGCATGTTGTTTTTCTATGCTTTCTGGGAAATACTGCTGAGGTCTAAGAAAACGTGCAAACTGAGCACTCCATATACACTGAACCAAAGCTGCCACGCTTACATTCCCCTCCTCGCTCTCAACTATAACGGTAATCAAGCAAAGCAGGAATGCAACAAGAAAAACAGCATGAAGCCACCGTGTTTTGTTACCATAAACTCTGTACATCCGGACTGTAAATTGAACTAATGGAGGGTAACGTTAGAGCTGTTATTTCATGCTTCATGCCCAATTTATCAAAGCAGCTTGTGCAAAAAAGTTTGTGTTTTCCACATATTTCCTAAACCAAATGTGTGTTTTCCGCTGCAGTTTTGTGGTACAGCGGTAAAAAGGGAAAGGGAATGTCATGTTTCCAGTGCCAGAAATGTATGGTGATACACTTGAGAAACAAACTTCAGGCACTTTGTCACCGAACAGAAACATTTGAAAATGACCTGCACGTGTGTGTGTGTTGAGAGACAGAGCAGCTTTGCTGTGATCTTACAGTGTCACAAACAAGTCCAGACCAAACAAAATCATACCAAAAACATACTGTTACACACCTACAACCACATATTCAGGTTGCAAAGAGAAAGAATGCATACGGTGTGTGTAGATGGAGAACGTCTGGGTCCTACCTGGTGCAGCCTGCATCTCCATGAGACCTCCGGTTGCGATTAGAGCCTCCAAGATTCTGACGTGATGCTCCGGGTTCACGTCGCAACTGTTGAACAAATACACAAACATGAAGAGGAATGTGGTCAAATAGTAAAGAACCCACTCGCCCACTCCCAACTCGTAAAATACTGACGCTTGGTCAGTGGCTCTGAGCGGGCAGAGCAGCAGCTCGACCACGGCGATGTAAGATGACATAGTATTAAGAGCGAAAACGGTGCGTTATTATGGAACCCACGCAACTTCTAGGCAAGACCCGCCCTTCAATGGGGACTGCCCACTAGTCCAACGTACCTTTGGTGGCAAAATTACAAATCCCACTATGGCCACGCCAAGACCCGCCCTATGAAGAAGCTCGATTGGTTGGGGTTAGGCATTTGACCTCGAGTGGTTAAGGTTAGGATAGCCGATTGGTCAGGGGATAGGACCTGTACAAATAGTGTTCCGTTTCCTTGCGTAAGCATGGACGCCTGGCTAATAAATGCTATTGAAGGGCGGGTCTTGGTGTGGCCATAGTGGGATTCGTGATATTGCTGGTGGACATCAGCCTAGTGGGCTGTAGGACCAAAGGGAATTTTTCGGGTTATTGAGAGGTCGGAACATTGGAGCGTCGGAAAAATGACAAGGCACCCCCTTCAATAGCATTCACATGCTACTATTGTACTCGAGGTCAATGCCTAACCCAGACCAATCTGGCTGCTTCGTAGGGCAGGACTTGCCTAAAAGTTGCGTGGGATCCATAATAACGCAAAAACGGTAGCGAGTAGTATGAAAGGCCGAAAATCGGGAGGTTGGTTGGGGTGGTGGATGGGTCAAACAACACAGGACTTTCACCCAGGGGACTGGGGTTCGTGTCCCGTTCTTGTCCCGCATGTCACTGAAATGTACATTTTGTAACCCCACCCCACAATATTTTCCTAAACCTTACTGTCCCGTTCTCATGTAGCATGTCAGTTAAGTGTTCGTCCGGACTCAGAGAGTCAAAAAGTGACGCTAAGGGCAATCAATCGATTATTAATTGCGATTAATCGCATGATTGTCCATTAACTCGTGATTAATCGCAAAATAATCGCAAATGTTTTTACCTGACCCCACACAGAGTGACACAACGTACACTTCTTGCTTTTGGAAACATTGGAACAAATGTCTCCATGTGTTTTAAACACTTTGAGCTTATGAAATTCAATTTACATAACTTTTTTGTCTTGTCTGTGTTGTTGTGTTTTACATATTGTTATACTGATATGGACCTGTGTGTCTGAAATAAAGGTGAATTAAATATCTGTTCTAAATGTTCTTTAAAAGGTATACTTGTCAAGTTATTTATGTCTCTTCGTAGATCAGATTGGCTTCATTCCGCCACGGCGAGCCAGACGGTGAATGGCCGGTTTGGTGATCCCCTGGATGTTCTCACGGAGAACTTTACGGTTTCTACTAACGTTTCTGCTGCACCGCTTCCTGATTTCCCAAACTGAGGAGCGGCCCGAGGACCAAATCTCACAACGCGCGTGAGTCAATCCCGTTAAAAAGAAATTAGTGCCATGAAAAGGAATTTGAGTTAACTCGTTATTATGGCTTTCATTTTGATATCCCTAAAGTAAATCAAACAAAACAGAATTACATCAACACCAGGGTTCTAGGGATGTCACAAGAACCGATACTTCGGTACCAACTCGGTACCAAAATTCTGAAAACGTGCCGATACTCATTTTTCCAGGTTCCAGGTGATGCAATCCTTCCGGACCTGACGGGGGCAGTATATATGCCTAACATTAAAAATGTTCTAGACTGCCGCTAAATGCTGAAGAAGAACACCGACCAGCATGGAAAAACAGCGAATAGCCCCTCATCTCCCTGTACGGCTTGACCACATTCAGCTTCCTGGCTTTAACGTACATCTACGGCGGCGGCTTTCACGAGTTCACCTGGAACTCCCAAACCGCGAGTGAGTCTATTTCTCTCTGCCATTGTCTATCACAACCTAACGTGTGCTCTGATAGTGCTTGTTTTAATGGACCTCTATAACATCAGTTAACTTTAACCAGAGAGAAACAGATGTAACTAAACACGCTTGCTGTCTGGGAGTTCCGGGTGACGTTTTCGTTTTTGTTATCGCGCTCTCCTTGCCCCCTCCACTCCACACCATAACAAAAAGTTGAAACTAAAAGAAAACACTGAAAGATGAGTGACATGACACTGCCCCCCCAATATTTAAATAAAGGAATTCATATTTATTGCATTGTAAAGTATCATTATTTTCTTCCTTTTTTTTTTTTTTTTACACACACCGTGGTATCGACTTTAGTATTGAGTATCATGTACTTTTGTTGGTATCTGTACCGAATACTAGATTTTTGGTATCGTGACATCCCTACAGGGATTAAAATGATATAAAAAACAATGATTAACACTTATAAACTAATGCTATAACATTACTCCAAATGAAAAGCCAGATAGACAGAAAAACATGCATCAATCTTTTTTAATATTCCATTTAAGCAAGTACTTTTTTTCCATTGTGTTTAGTTATAAACAGCAGGATTGTAGCAGGATGTGGGACTGACTCAAATTAAACTACAATGTGTATTTCATTTCCCCACAGCATGCTGCAGTAAAGCCCAAACGGTAGAATATGTGTGACTGTCTAAATACTTGCAGACTGCAGTGTATGCCCCAGAACCATTTAGCATTAATCAACATTTCCACAGACACAAAATAAGCTAACATGGGATCAGGTCGAAATAGCACGGCATGCTATGAGACGCTCCTTCGCTCTTTATCCACCCATTGTGTACGTCAGAGGTGAATTACTTGACCAGGCTATGCAAACAATCAGTGCTTCTGACTCACTGACGGGCTTCCCAAATCCACTACATCTCCACCGCACACAGCGCCGCGGGGAGAAATTCCTCTGTAATTTCTGGAAAAACAGACGCAGGCGAGCTTGTGCAGGCAAACAAAACAAAAGCGTCGGCCTCGTTAATGCCGTTCTCTCAGTGTTCAAACATCCAGCTCTCAAAACTGCAGGATGTTGATGTTACAGCTGAGCCAAATATCATGTTTGGGTTTTTCCTGTTAGCAAGCGCAGATCTTTCACTAGAAAAATATCAGGTCTTTGGGCCGGATCAAGACAATCTCGCTTAACTGATACGAGTGTTGTCGTGGAAATCTGCAGTGGTTGATTTGTGGGTTGAGTAAAAAAAAAAAAAGAAAGAAAAAAAGTGTCACATTCTGCCAAAAAGTTTGTTTAGTTCTTTGGCTGGCTGATTCACAAATTTAGAATGAAATGGGAGTACTCTCTCCACCCAAACACTGTGGGGCTTTTGCAAGAGAAGTTGACCTGTTTTGATTTTAACTCAGATTTTAGATCATTCTTAAAACACCATAAAACACAAGACAAAGCAAAACAATGTTTGTGTATCTGCTCAAAAAGGTTATGGGATCTTCCTTGGCCCATGCTACACCCTTCCCCCAAGTTTCATGAAAATTTCGACGGTAGCTTTTCCGTAATCCTGCTGACAGACCAACAAACCGAACTGAAAACATACCCTTCTTTTGTGGAAGTAAAAAAGTAATCACTTCAAGTAATCTATCTTTAAAGACTGAATTATGGCAGTGGTGGCCTAAAGGTTAAAGAAGCGAGCTTGTGACCGGGAGGTCATCAGATCAATCCCCAGACCGGCAGGATAACATCTGGGTGGGGAAAGTGAAAGAGCAGCGCTTGTCCCTCCCTCATTACCACCACTGAGGTGCCCTTGAGCAAGGCCCTTAACCCCAACCGCTCCAGTGGAGCTGCTCAGTGGCCAGCAGATCAGACTGTGGTTGTACTGGGCAGCTTCCAGGTATGGATGTGGAACTGGGTGAATGTGATCAGGTCATCGCTGCAAATGAGAATTTGTTCTCAATCGACTTAACTGGATAAATAAAGGTTAAATAAAAAAAAATAATAATTCAGAAGAAGTAACTATATTCAGAATACCAACAATTTAAACTGTAATGGAATACATTTTCATTCTGCTCATTTTGTATTTTAAAAACCAAATCCCATTACTCTTATTACGTAACTCTTATTACGTAACTCGGAACTCCCCAACCCTGAATCAGTGACTTCTTAGTGTACATTTTTTTTCTGTCCTTTAAAGCTGCCCCATCTTCTGTTTTCACTATTACAATGACCTAAAGGCCTATGTGTCTTGATTTATATGTGCTTTGGTTTCATCTGTCAAAGCACTGTTGTTTTTAAAGGTGCTATACAAATACAGGTATTATTAGTATTCCACCACCAGCAGTTAAAAGAAAGGGGGATTACCTCTTCTGTCCCTCTGAGACTGATACTGTGATTAACAACCATACATATACACCTGACTTGAATTTAAATAGATAAAAAAGCAAATGAAAAAGCCATTAAGTGAGCAATGACACACAACATAAAGTCCTCATAAAAGAAAATGATGTATGGCGTGGAGGCAAAAAACGCTGCAAGGTGAAGTAATATTTCCTCCTGGGTCGCATTGCTTTCTTTATATGAACATCTGAAAATGAATCAATGAATACTTTTATTATTGTGTCATGCTTAAAAACAGGTATGCCCAGCCCAAATGGGCTTACAAGACACAATTCTTTACAGCAAGGGACCAGACACTAGCCTGGTCCTACCAGACTCTGGTACATTTCATTAGTACAGAGAGTCTGGCCTCTCTCCATTGACAAGTGTTAACTTCCTTGAAGGCGGGTACTCTGTTGAAGTTTAAAACTATTGGATCTGCCCAGAGCCACTCTGGTTCTGCCATAACCAATCGCTAATGTTTGGTCGTGACGTCGGTTTAGCATCGCTATCGTTCGCCTTAGCCAACTCCCTCACCACTAACGGAGTCAAAGTCAAACTTTTCCCGAACCCCGTGGGGAGGAGGGCCACAACATCATGGCTACCAACAAAACTCAGCAAAGATTGTTCTTGCTCAGGTTTTAACTTCTGGAAATTCGGCAGCGTTGGCACAACGGACCGAATGGCTTCGCTTGCATCTTTCTCCGCCGCCATTACGGAACTACAACTCAAACTAGCGCACAACCTCAACGTCATCGTTCTCAGCCACTCCCTCTGTTCACTGATTGGCGAGTCCACATAGCATTCCAGCATTTCCTGCGACACCGGAGCAATCCCGGAAGTGGAACGTTAAGGATATACACTAGAGAACGGCAACACACAGAGAGCGGAAAGGGGCTTTGTCCTGGAAATGTAGTACCGTTGATCCCATATGTGTAATTTACAGGGGGAAAGGGGGGTTAAGAAAAGTGGAGATCTCAACCCCCCCCCAATGTTGAACCCAAAGTTACGCCCTTGAAATCCAAACTAAGGCCGGTTACACACTGCCTGCGTGGTGTGAGTGTGGTGTTTCTATTGCGTGTCAGTTGCGTGGCGGCTGCGTGGATTTTTACTTACTTTACGTCTTTACACACCAGAAACGTGTCTGACATGGTGCTGCTGCTGCTAGCCTTGTCTGGACACGTATGTTTCCCATTGATAAAATGAAATACCATGTTAAATATAAATATATACTGATTTGATTACAGCAAAGACAACGTCGGCAGTATTGACGGCAAAATAGGCTACAGAATATTTCGTTCTGTATTGACAGGTGCAATATTAGAAAATCGATTCTTTTTTTTTACATTACATTTATATCTGCATTTATATCAAAACCTAGTGACTTTCAAACATCAACATGTATTTTATTGATATGTATTTGTGTCTAAACGACATATAAACATCTTTTCGTATTCTATTTTGCCTGGAAACGCTTCCAACGCGCTTGCGTGTCACGTGAAAAATAGGCGTCGGTCCTATTTCTAGCAGGCACGCGTTTTCGGCGCGGCTCGACGTGCGTGTCACGCAGGCAGTGTATAAGCTCTAACCTGTTAACATGGGAGCCAAAATATAAACGGACACGCCACGCAGCTGACACACTCGCGCGACGCATCCAGTGTGTAATTGGCCTACACACTGGGCAGTGAATGAAGGGTGAAGCCTGTGTACCTGAGAGGAGAGTGCTTGAAGACGGCCTCGGCGAAGGCCTGTCCCAGCGGCCGGGGGTCGGCCTGGCTCTGCAGGTTGACCCGGGCCAGGTGTCTGCTGAGATGGACCAGGAGCTGGTGGTTGGCCTGAGGGATGCTGGGAGACTCCAGGATCCTCTTCAGCCTCTCCCCGCACTCCTCCACACTCTGACTCTCTGCAAGACAAAAGCAACACCAGGGTGGTTTCTTTGGAGCAGGGGTCTTCATCGTTTTGTTAAGCCAATGACCCCTTAACTAAAAGGGAGCAGGGTCCCCCTACTAGATATGTTGTATAAAATGAAGTTGCATATTAAACTGGGTATACAATAACATGTAGGGCGGCCTAAATCCTTTATACATACCTTTTAAGCATAGAATCCTAAGCTATTAAAATAGCCTAATAATTGTTGGCATGATAAAAATGCATGTGGGGGTGCCTGGGTTTTTTTCAAAAATTTACAATAATTTGGTGGCTACCCTGCATTGACTCTGAGGACCCCCTAGGGGTCTTGGACCCCCTGTTGAAGATCCCTGCTTTAAAGCATTAAACCAGGTGAATTCATGTTTCATCAAATATTCTTTTTACAGCCTTTGAATGCCCAATCATTTCAACCAATAAAACTGACACAACATATTGTGGGTGCAGAATAAAAGTACACACAAGTATTTGATCACCATTTTCTTTTGGCTGTATAGTGTATGTTTTTCCACATGCTGAGATTTTATTTTCTAACCGACCAAAGAAAATACTAATCGAGAACTAGCCTATACAAATATTCTTACGAGATAAAAAACAAGATTTCATGTTTAACAGGACAGCACTAATTCACCTCAAAGTAATCTGTAATTTTGGTCCATCACAGCATTTTGTTTGCCTCTAAGATTTTGTATTTATTGCATGTTATTCTAATAAATAAATGCAAAAAAGGCATTCTGAAGTTCAGCGAAAGCTAGGAACTGATTGCTTCACGGCGAGTGAACAATAACTCCCTCAATGTACATATGAGAGGGTAGATTTGAAAAGAAATCTGAATCTAACCTATAAACCGCAAGATTTTTAAGATATGGTATAAAAAAAATTAAAAGACACAAATGACAGGTGGATGGGTATCAATATGATGTGTCACACTTGTTTTTCTGATACCTTTAACTAAGGTTAGCATCAGAGCTGCATCTACAGTAACGATTATTTTCACAGTCCATTAAGCTGTCGATTATTTTCTCCATTAATCAATTAGTTGTTTGCTCTATAAAATGTCATAAAATTGTGAAAAATGTGGATCAGTGTTTTCCAAAGCCCGAGATGACGTCCTCAAATGTCTTGTTTATGTCCCCAACTCAAAGATATTCAGTTCACTGTCACAGAGGAGAGAAGAAACTAGAACATATTCACGTTTAATAAGCTGCAATCTGAGAATTTCAAACCGATTAATCAATTATCAAAACAGTTGCCGATTAATTCCATAGTTCACAACTAAACGGTTAATCATTGCAGCTCTACAGTAGTTGGCATCAGCTTGGGAGCTGTTGAAAGGTGTATTTTTAGGTTAACAGTTTCCCTAGAAAATATTAACATTTAACAAGCAGCAATCAAGAGAAGTTGACTCAAATCCGATTAATCGATTGTCAAAATTGTTGCTGTTGAATTCAATAGTTGACAAATAATCGATTAATCGATTACTCTTTGCAGCTTGGCATCAGCTTTGGAGCTGATGGAAGGTGTATTTTTAGGTTTTCTCTACTGGTTCAAACATTAAAATATGTTCGGATCAATTGTTGAACGTTTTACAGAAGCTAAAAAAACCTTGGTGTATCTATTATGCGATCAAACGAGGTAAGATGAAAGTACATGCATCTGTGTCTCATAGTGCTTAGTGAACACCCTGGATGCCGCCCGCATGCATAAACATCTATCAGTTTAGGAAACACTATACCACTTCACTTATACATGTTGAACACAGAGCAGACGTCCCCTGCTGTGCTCCATCAATATCCATCCGAGCATACAGCCAACTGCTCACTGACTTTGAGGAGATGTATGGCCTTGGCAGGACATCAGTGATTTGAATTTGAGACCAAGTCCAACAGCCAGCTGATAGCCAGCAAGTCTGACACACCATGGGGAAAATCTCAGGGGCTTCGTATAGGGATGCTTGTTAAAGTTGAGCCAGCGGGAGGCGGCGAGGCCTGGGATAATACGAGCCCTTTTCTTGTATTAGCCGGGGGTGCAGACAATGGGCCGTGTTTGAAGAGGACCAGACGTATTGAGCAGCGCTCTCACCACAGGCACTTTACCACGCCAAACAAGCTGCGAACAAGTAGTGAACATCTGTGCCTGAGCCTGCTGGGTGCTGGGTTTATGATGGGCGAGACTTAGTGGGAGAGCTCAGATCTGCCACTGAACACCATTACACCAAAACTTATCAGCCATTTTTTTCTGAAACTGCTGTCTGCTCACAGACTACAACCCTCTAGATCCAGTTTTTTTTTTTATAGTAAAAGTCTAATTTATTTGGAAACATCAAAGATCCTCTCTACTAAAGATAGCAGGGCCAATGGTATGAAACGGTATACACTTCCTGTCTCCTAAAGGGGTGTAGCCTCGTTTGAAAGTTCTGTTAGGGCGTTCACGAACGTTAGCTGACGTTAGCTTCTCTGTGTTGCCAGATCTTGCGAGAGTTTGGTCCTGAGACATTAACAGGTCTCAAACTAAGTTAATAAGCTAATTTTCTCCCGATGTGTCCTTCTGAATGTTCTGGAGATATGTTGCTTGTGAAAAATGGCTCCAATATTTACTTTGGTGATTACAGGTGAAAGAATCACTCATAATCTGTGTTCACCTTGACTTTTCCCATTTGAATCAACACACTCAGGACCTGCCGCTAGTCTCCTAAAGAGGCATGTCTGTGATTGCGTGTTTGTATGTCCCATTTTAAAAAGGTATTTTCTTATTGAAAGGATTATTATCCGTTGCATAAGACTTAAGCCTGATTTGGCTACATACTTAGATACGTGGAGACACAAACTAGGCCGGACCCTACGCCGTAGCCTGACGTACACCTCTCAAAAAATGTAACTACACGTCGCTCGGCCGTGGCTTGGTAGCGTTGCATTTCCCCCCCGACTCATTTCCTGGTTCTCCTTCTCCATAAACAACATGAAATCAAGGAGAGGGTTAACTTTTCCTGCTACACAATTCCCACCGTGGTCAGAAAAGAAGAACAGGGGAGACACTATGTTTCTCTCACTGTGACTCTAGAGTCGCTATTCGCTCTGAAGCCAATCACCGTCACTCTCTCACTCACTCTACCACACACACACACACACACACACGCCGGCCCTGCTATTCTCTTAAAGAGATCGACACACACACCAACGCACACGTATAAACTTCAGGGCACTTACGTAGGCTACGGCGAAAGCTCTGTGTGGAGCCTCCACAGGACCATAAATCAGACTTTAGCCTGATCGAGATGAAACATAAACGGCCGCAAATAATAACCTCTTATTTATAAACGACTTTACAACAACTACAGAATCACGTACTTTATGTAATCATTGCAAAGGCATGACATAGGCCGTAAAGATGAACTATAATGAAGATTTAAATAGAAGAATGTTCAATTGTTCAAAACTGAACCGAACAACTAAATGTGTGAATCACATATAAGCTAAAGTGACCAAAAATAAAAAGTCAAAAGTAAAATGCACACGGCTACTTGTGCTATGCAAATGTCATACAAGGTTGAAACTTCAAAAACATGGAAAAGATTTTTTTTTAGTGGATAAAGAAGTGGACCTTGACTTGTAGCGAACATAAACTGGTCGAAAGTGGTTGTGCTGTCTCGACAAGCAGGAGCAGTGTTTGCGGAAAGAGCTTTACTGGGCTGCTGCTTGACATAAATATATATATATATATATATATATAGTACAGTGATTTATGTGATGCAGTGTTCTGCATGTGTACAAGCTGTATGTATCCTGATGTTAGAATGCTGATATGTATTGATTGACCATGTCAGGTATTGCTGTATTTGGCCCTCTGTGCAGGAACTGAGTTCAAATCGATCCCAATAACACAGAGAGCTAAGAGAACTGACAGATTAACAATATATTTTGTTTATTTGACAGCTGAGTGATTGAATAGCTGGAGAAGGAAAGAGAGAAAGAGAGAATACACTAAGGGCTCCATATATTCCCACAGACGGGTTCTGTTTCAGGAGAAAGACAGCCTCATTCAGAATCACATTCATAATAACCCTAACCCTAACATGTCTAAAGATCCAGCCAAACAAACTGTAGACTGAGAGGATTCATAGTGTACCGCTAGAAAGACTAACAAAGTCAGTCAACAATATTACATTATGTGTGAATTCTTTATGCACCTGCTTTTGTCCGGTACATCCATGCATCATTTCCCTTGTAAGCAGGTTTGCAGTTTGAAGCCCCCGCAGACTGAAACTACTTTATCGAGACATAATTACAGAATGGAAAGGCATTTAATGGCTATTGATGAAAAATTGCAGCCATACATAGTGTAAAAAACGGGATTTGATGTAATGAATATCATAATGATTATAAAATGTAAGGAGCATACAAGACTCAAGGAAGATCAGGGACACTTGAGGTGTGTGTGTGTGTGTGTGTGTGTGTGTGTGTGTGTGTGTGTGTGTGGTTTGGGTGGGGAGGTGGGCGGTGATGGAGGGATGACAATCTGCTGCAGACTGATGGGGTCATGGAAGTCACTTCTCTCTGTCTGACCATTACTGATCTCACACACACACACACACACACACACACACACACACACACACACACACACACAAATGGATTGCGGTTGACCCTGCTGGTCATTACAGGTCAAGGCTGGAGAGAGAACCTGGCCTGTCCATCTGGCCCCGCGGGACTCTGGGAGACTGGACAACTGGACAGTTGGGGGGGTCAAGACGAGGACCGCGAGACGAGGTGGGGGAAAAAACTTTTTACAGGACAGCTGAAGACTTGAAAGGGGAGAGAGAGGGGGAATGATACGCAGCAAAGGGCCGCAGTTTGGAGTCAAACCCCGGCCCGCTGCGTCGAGGAGTAAACCTCTATATATGGGCGCCCGCTCTACCAACTGAGCTATCCGGGCGACTATTTTGAAAAATATTTTTACAAGGAAAACGTAGATTTTGTGTCCGTTTCATCTCTTAATTGAATGTTTTGTTTGCAAACTGGAAGAATAAAAGTGAAAAAGTCCCCCACCTCAACGCTTAACGCTTAACCCGGTGGTTTATGCTACAGTTATTTCATATGACATTTCATACGATGGGCTGAATGATTTTGGTGGGGAATATATGAACAAGCACCATGTCCAATTTCCTTAAATAAAAAAAGTTGTTTTCTCCATACTCCATCTCGCTCCTGTACGTGCAGACGTTAAAGGCACTTACTCCAAGTTGCTCTGGATAAAGGTGTCCCCCTAATAAAATACATTCAATTGCATTACACAAATTCCATTTAGATGCTGAATAGATTATCCAATCAGATGGTTCCAGGAATGAGGTCAGTTGCTGCCTGAAACAGCTCGGGGAAACAGGATAGCAATCCAGATAATTCAATCAAAAATGGATTTCCATCGACAACACCACGGACGACGATCTTGGAGGTTGAAAAACATAACAGACGTCACGGATCATAACATAATCTGCGAGTTGGGCAGCGAGACGCTCCGCTTCTGAGACGCTCCTGGTGTGGTATGGCGCGTGGCGGAGGACGGAACAGAACCGGAATGCAGCACAGATGCGCCCAGTGGAGAATCATTAGCAAATGTTAGCATGCTAACACTGAGGTAAACATTATGACTGCTAAACATCATTACAGGTCTGCTAGTGTCTTGGTATCGTGTAAGCAGAATTCTGTTAAAGGTTTTGAGAGGCAACCAGTGCAACCATGTGTTTTGTCTGAATACTATAACCAAATATCCAAATAGAAATATATCATAATATAGAAAACTGCAGAATAATAAGACTGTGAGTTGATGGGATCCTTATAGTCCAATTAAACAGGACAGTTTGTCTTTAATCTCATTTTTAAAAGGAGTCAACAGTCTGTCTCTGGACGTCCAGATGGACAGTGGTCAGTCAGACTTAGCCAGCTGGCCTCTATCCTCACAGACCATGACCCCGGTCAGGCCATCAAGGTTAACGAACACTCGCAAAGCCAATGAATGAGAGAATAGCATTAAAATAGGCATGGGGGAGGTAGGGGGTGTTGAAAATAATGAATAAAAAAGGAAAATGACAAGAGGGGAAGAAGTGTAGAAAGTCTGAGATGAAATGATTAAGATAAGTGACTCAGAGACCAAAGACAGACGGAGGTTGAAAAAGAATAACCCCTATTTTCCACCGGGCGCTTCTGTGCTGTGTTCCAGAGGCGCAGCGGCCTCCACGAGCAAATGCAGACATTCAAGTCAATGTTTTATCCGCTAAAGATATGCACCAGGTCTATTTTCACGCGAGCTGTGGGGCATTCACCATGGATTTCCACAGGATGCAGAACGTCTGCGGACCGGCTCTGCTGCAGAATGGCTGCGAGCTCCGCCGTCCGTCAATACCCACTAGGTCCGGATTTGTTGCGTAACGGCTGCGGCCAGCCGACCACGAGATCTCGCGAATTCATGTATGTTCGCGCGATATAACAGGATGTAGTTTCTATAAACAGAACCACAAAACCAACAACAGTTAGTTTCCATCCAGAGGAGTAGAGGGGAAACTACTCTGAGCTGTGTTTTCAAGGTGTAGTGCAGGGAAATATAACCTGCCGTGAGCAAGGTGTATTTTATTTTGAAAAGTAACCGGATGTTTTATTTTGTTTCTGTGCTCGACTTCCTGTCCCGCACAATCTGAATTGTGCTGAATTGCTGCGGAGCTCTCCGTCGTCCGTCAAAAATAGAAGCTCTGCGTATCTGCTCCGGAGGGCTGCGGACTGACGGAACTGGGACGGAGACGTTCTGCAGTCAGTGAAAATACACACATTGACTTTAATGGAAAACTAATGACTCCGTCGACGTTCCGCATCCAGTGGAAATTGCCGGTCAGACAGCTGGGCGGGAAGTGAAACGCCGAGAGTATCCAGTCAGTTTACCAAAAGACACCCCCCAAATATCGTATACGTCTCTTCTACAACACCACGGACAACGAGAGATTCATCATGGAGACGGAAAAACATAATAGACATCACAGATCCTTTTCATAAGGACGGTGCCAGAAAAGAGAAGGCATGGAGTGTAATTACAGAAGTGCTTGAAATGGAAGGTAGATACTAGTTTAATAAACACGTGATTGTTCTGTAAAGCACTTGTAGAGATAACATAATCTGTGAGTCTGGCAGGCAAGACGCTGCGCTTCTGAGACGCTCCCGGTGTGGTATGGCGCGTGACGGAGGACGGAACAAAACCGCTGCGCAGCATGAACGCAGCACAGAAGAAAATCCGCGTTAGGGAGGCGTGAACTGAGACTTCAAGATTTAGGAAATTAAAACATTGAAACAAAAAAATATACTGTATATCTTCCACCTGAAACCTAAAAAGCAACATGTTTCAGACTGAAACATCCTGCTGACCTGTAATCCCAAAACATCCCATATATTCATCTCCTCTCCAGTCATTACTTTCAATTAGGTTTAGACACTTCATCACGATCCTCATGTCTTTCTTTGTAAATATTAGAGCAAACAATGGCATCGTTAACTTGTCCCATTAATGCATTTTGCTAACTATATCTGAGCTTCTTCCCACGGAGTCCTAATGCTTTCTCGCCTCGCAGATTTCCTCGGATTGTGGTGGCACCTGGATTGTGGTTGCAGCTGCTGCCGTGGTCCTGCCCAACGCCCTGTTTCGCCCTGCACTGCTACTAGTACTAGTCATAGTTCTATATCTTGATTGTTTCTATAATTGCCACTGTTCATCATACCAACTGATTTAATTATTATGAATCATATTTCTATAGATCTGTATCAGTGTCTCTGTGTCCCAACCGGCAGCGTCAGATGGCCACCAACCAAGAGCCTGGTTCTCTCCAAGGTTTTTTCCTGTTTAAAAGAAGTTTTTCCTCGCCGCTGTCGCACCAAATGCTTGCTCTTGGGGGGACTTGTTGGTTCATTGTTATTTACAATGGTCTAGACCTACTCAATCTGTAATGTGTTCTGAGATAACTTCTGGTAGGATTTGACACTGTAAATAAAACTTAATTGAATGATAACAAAAGGGTGATTGTAGTCAGGATGTTGCAGGAACAGATGGGAGGAAGATTATGGGAGGACAATAACAAATGTAATTATTCTGTCACTGAAAAACCCCAAAAGGCATACATATTGCTCTGAAATAGAACATGATTGGACTAATTTGAGGATTTAATGGAGTTTGACTCTGTGGTGACGCACATTAACTTGTATTTCTAGATTGAATTTAGCTTCAAACAACACGTTGTGAAGCCATGTTCAAATTGATTTTGAATCTTTTTACACACATATCACCCATGGTATCTGATCTTAAGATCTCGTATTTTTTGGGGGCAGTTGAACAAAAGTGTGTGTAATGAATGAAAAGGTTGAAAAGGTATCTGAGTATTTCTTCCAACTCTACTTTCTAACAATGTGCTGGGAAACAACTTGTCTCCCAGAGAGCAGGACAGCCGCAGGAAAGGTAACAATTAAAAAGGAATAAGATGGGGATTTCAACTGTTACAACATTGACAAATCTCAGTGATTAGATCAAGATGGGAGAGACAGTAACTGTCTTCATACGAGGTAAACTTGATTCCATCCATATGGATATTTCACAAAAACACACCCTCAAAATCCAATATGCAAAAGAATTTACAAAAATAAATTTCTCTGAGAATGATGCAGCTGTTTGCTGGTAACAGCACTGTTTGTATATTTGTTTACAGTGTATCTGAGTCAAACTAATACTTATAAAGGCAAATGAAATTGGAAAAAGAAAGCATTGTGTTAGTTCAGGATGAGCACTTAAGTTATTTTAGCTGATTGGCAATATTACTGGCTCATTAATCTGCTTCTTGATTTTTAGCTGAGTAGTAATTTTACACGTGTGCAGGCTAGCCATTATAACCTAACTTCTCATTATTACTCTGTTGATGCACTCATGCCAGTGCTGCATGCTTAAATTTCTTTGGGTTTTGGACTGTAGGTAGAAAAAAAACAAATAATTTAGAGACATCACTTTGGCCATTTTTTTACCATTTCATTCCAATAGTATAAGATTATTCAAATAATAGCAGAAATAACCAAGTATTAATAAAGACTACAGATAATGAGTTGCAGCCCAAGTTAAGACAACGTTTTTTCATTTTTTTAACTGTATGTTTGGGGATATTTTAACGATCAAGGCACCACCAAATCTCTGACTCGATGCCCTAATCTCTGATTTGTTCAGCAAGAGGTCTTGTTTTGCGTTCAATGGTAGCTGAAAAACACATCTGAGACAATCCAAGCTTTGTAGGAAGGATTTAGGTTTGTGGATGCCATCTTTCTGTGCTCGAGCCAAGAAAAATGATAGAAAATGGAGACAAGTATGGATGAGATCTACAAAGCTGTGTCGGTTGTTTTAGGTCAGATTAACAGAAATAAATGAATTGCTTTTTACCGCTACCACAGCTTCTGTGTCAACTTAAAATGACATCAAAACGTCAGGCAATGCTGATTGGTTAGGGGAAAATAACCTGCTAAAATGAATACGATGAATAATAAGAGAGGAAATGAAATGGTAATTTAGCCTTATTATCAGGCTATAGGTGAGGGACTTGAGGGCAAGTGAAAAAGCACGCTTGTATGTTGCTGCTGAATATGTGCAGCTATATGTTGACTGAGGAATATATGCAGTAGAACATCTGTTACGTAGAACTGAAGGCTGAGTGAAGTATTGACTTAAATGGCAGCTCTGAAACAAGAAGAAGCAGGAAAGGACAGAAAGAATTCTCACCACATGCCCCTCAAGCAAATAGTTTATTTTTTAATGCCCTCTATATATTAGTGCGTGACTTATCCTTGCTGTATAATACCCTCCGATTTCACAGAAGAAATCCCGGTGTGCTCCTCAGGTGACCCCTTCCTAAATAAGAAGTTGAATTTCAATGGGCTTAACCTCGGCCGACCTGCGGAAAACACTTGATGCATCCTTCCAAAGTGGTTTATCTTGACTTAAAATGTTTCCATGAATAAGTAAAATAAAAACTCGCCCCACTTAACGGGGCGAGGACCACGAGGAAGAGAAAATCACTTTCATTATTGAGGGGGTTTTCAGTTGGAGATCATGTCGAGGAGCTTAGTCGAGTAATATTTTGGGGAGAGGTTGCAGGGAAGCTGGTACGAACGATGCCTCTGTCAAGACGAACACACGCTAACGTGCGCGACGGAAATACACACCGGTCGTTGACTTTCTTTTATTTCCACACACCCGCACGCACACCGCCCATGCAAAGCACGGAAACTCCAAAAGTCAAGGTAAGGTTAATTAAAAATACATAAGAGTCGAGAGTCCCTAAAAGCCTGAGAGAGGAGGGCTGTCTGGGTGAGGTGGGCTGCAGGTGAAAGGGTGAACAGGCAGGTCAGCTGTACAGAAATTCAGAACAGAGAGAGAGAAATTGGCAACCGGCCACGTTTCTGCTTGGAGTTTGTTTTTATTGAACCCTGAAGCTGCCAGGGGGTTAGCAGAAATTTGATGCTGACGAGAGGGAACGGCCTTGTCGTCTTTACATCCAGATATGGCAGAAATCTGTCAGGTGTGAAGAGTGTTGATGCTCATGCCAAATGACAGAGGCAAAAAAACCTAAAAAAACCCCACAAACCCTAGGCTCAGTTTGAGCTCCAGAGTTTAACCCTGCATAAAGTGTGTGACAATGGAGAGCGTGTGACTGAGGATGCAGCTGAAGGTCTAAACTCGCATCACTCACCGGCATTTAAAATGCTGCCTTTAGCTACAGGAAGACTCAAAATCCTACATTTCATGTGGGTCATAGTTGTGTTGTTAGTTTTGCTTCCCAAACTTTTCCCAAATCGTTCTAACTTTTCTAACTTTTAGCCTTTCCTGGTTTGATTGATTTTTATTTATAATCACTTTTCATTGCAAAAGCAAGGGTCGACTCACTCAAATAAAATACATAAATACATGTTAAGAAAGACTTCCACGCAGATATATTAGTTCTGCTTTTATTTTTCTAGGTTTTAAGATACTGCCTCCATATGTATATATACCACGAAAGGTACAATAAGTTTAATGTTGCCAGGGCTAACAGCAGAGAGAAAACAACAGACGAGAGGAAAGAAGAGGATAGGAGAGAAAACAAGGAGAGGAAAGAAAAGAAAAGAAGAGGAGAGAAGAGGAGGAGACAAGAGACGAGAAGAGAAAAAGGAGAGGAGAGGAAAGAAAAGGAGTGAAAAGAAGAAAAAAGAAGATAAAAAGAAGAGGAGAGGAGAAGAAATAAACGAGAAAGAAAAGAAGGGAAGGAGAGAAAAGAAGAGAGGAGAGGGGGAACAATGGACAGAGCAGTGGTTGAGCTCTGCAGCAGATACTGTAGAGAACGTATGGAGCCACACGCACTAGGTAACACATCCACTGATATTACTGTAAATACACTGCTGTGAGAGAGACGAAGAGGGAGCCATATACAAAGACTGTGTGTGTGTGTGTGTGTGTGTGTGTGTGTGTGTGTGTGTGTTGCGGTGTGCCACTGTACCTTGAGCGGTGTAGACCAGCTCGCTGTAGACTGTGGCAGGGATGATGGGGGCCGTCAGGTCCTGCAGGAAACCTCTAAGAGCATCAGTCAGAGAAACCACATCATATTGGTCCAGGTCCACTGAGACCGGATCTAAAAGGACAAAAGACAGAGAGGAGGACAAAGGGGAAGTGTTAGCAATTATGTATATGATATATGCATGTGTTTTTCTATTCGGGGGACTAAGCATTAATGAGTTATCGAGAACACAGGCCTACTAAGGGGATAAGCCCAGGGACCCAGATGTTGAGCTGGCCCTTAAACAGAGCCTTTGAAAAATATGACTGAAAAAAATGAATGTTGGTAGTCTCGTATTGCCAGACCTTCCTCCACAGCGCTGCGGAGGAGGGTCTGGCGAGTCCACAAAGCATTCTGGGATGGGAGAAAAACGTGCCCTGGTTTATTGGCATTCCTGTAAACCAATCACAATCATCTTGGGCGGTGCTAAACGCAGATGGAGCCACGGCGCCACTGCAAAATAGTCTTGGGTAAGGAACTTGTTTTGGTGAAAAATTAGAAAGTAGTTTTAGTGCAACAGAAAACTCAGATTGGACAGATAGTCTAGCTAGCTGTCTGGATTTACCCTGCAGAGATCTGAGGAGCAGTTAACCACAGTCCTCAGAAATCCAACGGGGTTTAAAATTCCAACAGAAAGAAAGCTGAAGGTAATGGAAATCTGGCCTAAAGAAAGGACATCCGGCTGACTTTCCAGTGGCACTGGAGCAATCCTGGAAGTGGAACGTCGTGGATATACAATAGAATGTTGGAGACTATCAAGGACAAGACACGTCCGCCGGAAGAGCTGAAGGAATTACCATCACATTGACTTTTAGATATCTCAACAAACAGCCCATCATGACACCTTTAAAGTAACTGGTTTTGTCTTCAGGTTTGTGTAGAACATTCAGACTTACTATTGTGTAAAAACACACCATTAAGACTCAGACTCTGAAAACACCCAGAGGGGCCTTTTGGGCAACGGTGACCAAAAGGCCCATCGCCAAATTCAGTACATTGGCTTAAAGATGGCAACACTAGTCAGTCCAACAATTTGCTTTAAAAAGAAAATCTCAATAACTTCTTGACAGATCAAGGTTATTTTAAAATGTAAATTCCATGGTCCCAATGGGTTGCCATTATGTTTCACTTCATTTAGCCTATTCCTTCTGACATTGTGTTCATGTTTCACTTGTGAATTATTGTAAAATATATATATATATATATATATATATATATATATATATATATATATATATATATATATATATATTAGGGCTGTCAAAATAAAAGAATAACGCGTTAAAAAAAATAACGCAGATTAACGCACGTTTGACCCGAAGCCGTTCTAGTCACCATTGGACTGTAAAATGAAAGAGGGAGACGAGAATGTTCTGCCTGGATCATTAACTGGAACATTTACTTGTAAAAATCTTCTTCCTGCCAACCCTGGCTACCGAAATCTGGTGCCACTGATATGTCGGCACTTCTCTCTGGTGCTCTGAAAACCGACGATACAGGCAACACAAACACCGCTGCACGTGACGCTAGTTAACACTACACTCGACAGCAGCTAACGTTAGCCTACCGCTAGCTAGTAGCTGGATTAAACACGGTTACAATGCTGACAGCTAACGCTAAACGGTGTAAAGTTTTACTGTGTTTTACTGTAGAGGACTGTGACTCAACAGCGGGATGTAACAATCTGCAGCTGCCGTCGGAAAAACAACACAGACCAGTTCAATGAAACTGGTAAACTAGAGCTTTGTGGTGCATTTGAAGTTATTGTAAATGTCCTTGGTGGTTGTTTTTGTCGTTCAACAGCAATTTACTAGTGAAATAAGTTATTGTTATACATTATTATTAAATCATTTAATTTTGACCATATGGCCTTAGCAATAAACAAGCCATTCTTTAATGTCACCGACTGTTGTTTAGTACCCTTTGTTTTGTTTTGTTTTTTTACTTACTAATTATGTATGTGATTAATTTCGATTAATTAATCACAGAGTCTGTAATTAATTAGATTCATTTTTTAATCAATTGACAGCCCTAATATATATATATATATATATATATATATATATATATATATATATATATATATATATATATATATATATATATAGGCATTAGTTAAGAGATCTGGAACCCTACTAAGAAAATGTCTACTGACTATTGGATCATAGGGATGTTATCCTGAAATATACGTACCATTCTTCCCTTGAAATAGCGCTGCGGATATTTAAAATCCCAACTGGATGAATATTAATCATTTTAATTTTGCTTCCCACACACATGATCTCCCATTCAGACAGATTGCCATAAGCGTTATTGAGCTTCTTTCCTGCTCTTCAGAGGATGAACCCTTGTAGTTTTGTGGGAGTGGAGTACAAGTTAATATTGTAGGGTTTTTTTCACCGATTTTTTGGAGTGTACAGAATTATCTGATTTTCTCTGGAAACGGGTAAATAACCGTTACAAAGACTTAAATCAACCAAAGTGACTGTACACAATTTACTAGCTCAGAAAGTAAATTTACTGTTGAGTTAACTAATGGGGCTCTAGCTTTGCCCAGAAACTCTATATCAGAATAATAAATGTTGCATTGGGTCAGTGGTAATCTAACTCCTCAGAGTGTGTCAAGTCTCACAGACAGTTGTCTCTGGGAAAAAGTAATACTGTCACTCAGCCATAGATAAAAAAAAGATGCTGAGATGTCCAACACAAAGATAATTTACAAATGTATCCACCGGTAGACAAAACAACTGAAAAGAATCCTGCGTGTCCGTGTGAGCATGCTCAAGCAGATTAGCAAGACAAACCAAATGGCGCCACACGTTTTTCCTTTCTCCATCTTTCACCTCAACCTTCCTCTCTACTCTACATCCACTTGTCCTTCCCCATATCTGCTCTTAACCTTCCGCCCCCTCTTTGACATTGCTCCTGTTTTGCATCTGTTTTATCTTTCATCATTCTACACCGGCTCCATTTGCTCCTCTTTTTGCTTTCTTTTCCTTCCTTCTCTTTTTTTTTCTTCTTCGCCTTGTGGAATGGTCTAAACACTGAAATCAAACACAGCCATAATATTATACAGTTCAAAAAATGATTCAAGGAAACAATACTTGACCGTTACGGAAAGGTGACCTGAATATATTAAAGCTTTAGTGCGTAACTTTTGGATATTAATGAACGCCTGTTACATTCAAGCCGTTGCCAAATGAGTTGTTACAAAGCTAATTACGACTATCAGCTCCACACAACTCTCTCTGGATTTTTCAGTATAACTATGTTCAGAAGATTGTGGCGTCCGGCGACTTTCGCGCGCAGAAGCTCAAGTGAAGATAATGACCTCTTCTGAAGAGTCCATCGTGTTTTTTGAATCCTCCGTGTCCTCCTTAGCTACTAGCAACTGCGTGGAGGAGGAGGGGTGGGGGTGCGTGTGCGATCACGGAAGACTTGTATCATGTGGACGCGCCGACAGTGTTGTTGTCACTACTTAGAATAGACAGAAAACTACGCACTATTGCTTTAATGGGAAATGTACACACAGTGTATAGTTAGTTGTATGTTGTTGTATTATTGCAAGTTATTGTATAGCTTCCAATTTTTGTATGCATATTTTTGTATGCATTGCTATTTGTTTTTTTTTTCTGTAATAATATGATATTGCCTCTGCCTGCTCCTTCTCGAACTCATCCTTTTTTTGGTTCTTTGATGGAATGGGATTGATTTGTATACGATTGTATTTTTTTATATTTTAAAGTATGTCGATTGTTCGAGGTAAATAAAAAAAAAAAAAAAAAAATAAAACTAAACCTTTCATCTTCCTCATCCCATCCTCTATCTCCCCCCCCCCCACCCCGTATGCACCTGACCCTCTGGAGTCAAAGCGGCGGTTAACTCTCATTGATTTGCCCCTCTAACTAATGCCTGAATAAACTTAAGCAATCACCACAGGCCAGTAACCCACCAGGCCATTAATATCAACGGATGACCTCTTCACATCGCAGTGCTGAGGCCTGTGTTATCGTGCAGTGATTTGTCTGGGGGACTCGACACCCAGGCGGAGCAAAATTGGTGTTGCCATGGGACCCATGAAAAGATATTAATCCACTTTTCTTGTGTGTGTGTGTGTATATGTGTATGTGTGTGTGCGTGCTACGTGCATGCGTGTGTGCGTGTGGGTGGGTGTAGGGGTATTAGAGCATAAAACAATTTGATTCCTCAAGAGCAGATTGTAATTGGTTTATTTGAGTATGCTGTTTTTGTTATTAGCTTGGGATTTGTGCCTGTGATAACAACAATGGTGATGGTGTTATAATATGTTGGCACTCAATGGCTGAGTATGATGTTTGCTGTAAAAGGGGAACTTATATACGACCACTTACATACACTTACTTTTGTATTGTCTTAAGAACACCCATCTTACATGAAATGTCTGTTCAAACTCCTGCAATGTTCTGGTGTACTGATGATGACCAAATGGAGTGGCTAGATTTAATGTGTACAAGTTGGGGATTTTTTGTTGTTGTCTCTAAAGCATGGCAAAATAGAAAAAAGTTTATTTGTTTAAGTAATGTTGCTATTCTGGTATCTGGTCCCTTGCTATAAATAATAGTGTCATGTCAGCCCGTTTGGGCTGGGCATACTTTTTTTGTGCATGACACAATAACAAATATATATATAATATATATTGGTTATGCATTTGTTATGTTCATCCATCCATCTTCTTCCGCTTATCCGGTAACGGGTCGCGGGGGTAGCAGCTCCAGCAGGGGACCCCAAACTTCCCTTTCCCGAGCCACATTTACCAGCTCCGACTGGGGGATCCCGAGGCGTTCCCAGGCCAGGTTGGAGATATAATCCCTCCACCTAGTCCTGGGTCTTCCCCGAGGCCTCCTCCCAGCTGGACGTGCCTGGAACACCTCCCTAGGGAGGCGCCCAGGGGGCATCCTTACCAGATGCCCGAACCACCTCAACTGGCTCCTTTCGACGCAAAGGAGCAGCGGCTCTACTCCGAGCTCCTCACGGATGACTGAGCTTCTCACCCTATCTCTAAGGGAGACGCCAGCCACCCTCCTGAGGAAACCCATTTCGGCCGCTTGTACCCTGTTGACTCTTTAAAATCTCTCTTAAACAGCTGTTTAAATTTCAAGAAGGGAAATACTCAGAGTTGATATTAATGCACTCCTCTAGGTCACTTTGACCACTGTCCCTTTCACACATGCACTGCAACCCTGAACTTACCTAGACAGTCCCCTGAGGAGCCGTTTGCGAGAACGCAAATGTCTGAATCAGTTGGACCGGACATTCAACCGCCTGTTTAACCATCTTAACAGTCCGTCCAGAAAAATGTTTTTTTGTGATTGTTGCGGGCAAAAATCCTTGATTATGTGGCACGTTTTCTTAAAAAATGCGATGGAATATGCGGGATATTTATGCAATTTCATGCGATGAAATTGCGGGAACTTGCAAAAACTTTCATCATGACTTCATTGCGGGGTTTGCAGCTTTTCGATGATGTTCACGTCGCGTAATTACGTCACTTCATAACGTTCCCATGGCAACAGGTGAAAATGGCTGCTCTTGTGTGAAGTAAACACAACATTTTTCAACTTTCTGCTAAGATATATGTGACTTTTTTGCAACAAAAATGCGGGGATTATGAAATCATGCAAGCCCTGCATATTTTGCGCGGAAACCGGCAATTTATGCGGCAAAAGTGTGGCGTATTTGAAAAAATGCGGCCCCTGCATAAATATGCGGACTTTGGCTGATTATGCATTGAATTATGCGATCGCATAATCACGTTTTTCTGGAGGGATTGTCTTAAAGTCTGTGTAATGTCCGACTGAGCCCATGTGTGAGTAGAGCAGCTCATTGTCCGGAGAATTCACAGCGAGTCAGTGGCCCTCATTTATGAAACGTGCGTACGACCAAAAACAGGCGTAGGACGGGCGTACGCCGATTCCTACGCAAAGTAAGGGATTTATCATTTTGAACGTGAGCGTAAGCTGCGATAAAATCTCACGTCTGGTCTGAACTCGTGTACGCAAGTTTTCGAGTCAGTGTGGACTTGCGGTGCAGCAAATAAAAAGTTTATCAGGAGAAGGAGAAGTCATCAGTTGATCACTTATCAGCAATGGCAGATCTGGCTCTTTTAAAATACCTCTATTTGCCGGTACAACAGTGCACACGTACGCACACGGGACACGGTGGAGCGCCCCATCGGATTGATTAAGGGCAGATGGCTCATGGTCTTGCATCAGCGGGGGGGACCCTACTATACACGGCAGAAAAATTCTGCAACATTGTTTTAGCCTGTGGGGTTCTGGAGCCAAATGACCCGATGCCCAGAGAGCAGTGTCCAGCACAGCCCCAACTGGGGCTATACGAAGGAGACAGGATATTATTCCTCGCTATTAAAAGAAATATTGTTATGTTTGGCAATGATACTCAATACAGGAAACATGACGATGCACAACATTGATTTCTGCCATTGACCGATATATTTCGGCTTGTTTTTCCAGCCCCTCTGCTGTCAGGAGACAGGGTCGAGGTGGGGGTCCAACACTCGCTCTCCCTCACAGTTCTGACTCATGAAACAAACACGAGTAAAATAAAAGACACTGCATAAACTCCGCTACTGTGTGTTTATTTAAATATACGTAAACCATGTAGGCCTAAGAGATTGCAATATAAGCCTGTATATTACTATGGGGACTATAGCATACATATGTCAAGGATGTATACATTAAATAAACTTCAGCAGGAGTCCGATTTACCACGGTAACACTGTTGACTGCAGTGATCTCTTTCCATTCTGCATTCTTTCTACAGCCTTTAATAACAGTTTTCAGGCTGACAAATCTACATACGTTAGTGCAAATGAACCTGAGATATCAGGGTTTCTATCTCCACCTCTGAAAAGTGCCTTCTCAGCCGGATTACGTCATGCCATCTCGTAAATTGTAGGGGCGAGGCCTCAAAACCCAGAATATATTGGGGCGTGATATTTCAATTACGATCGTTTCCAGCCGCTGCATTTATCAATGTACTGTGATTGGTGTGATACGAACGTTTCATGAATCACACGTGAAGTAAGAGGATTTCTGCGCTCATATCTGCGCTGGTTTCTACGTTAGGTTGATAAATGAGGGCCAATGGGCGTGTTGATGGCGTTTCTACCATGCGGCTGGCGCCTAACCGGAAGAAATCAAACATGTGATGGTGAAGAAGAAGGTGGATTAACATGACTATACCAACGAAAATGTCTAACTGGACAGATAACAAGATTCGGGAACTTTTGTCGGTACGGGCCGACAGAAATCGTCAGACAAATTCAAGAAATGACAAGAGACTCAGTTGTTTATGACCAAAGTACGAACCGGCTACATGAACATGGTGTAATCTCTGTCATGTCCTGCCTCCTGCACGCTCTACCCAGGCGCCACCCCTCGCTTAAACCAAACTGAGAATTTCCAGTAGGTGAGAATGTGTCTGACGCAGACAATCTGTTGGGTGCTACATGTAAGAAAAGGAAACTTCAGACCTGATTCTCCTGATATTGTCCAGACTTCATGGGAGAAAACAGCTTACTTCTTCTGTTTGTTTGACACATCAAATGTGTGTCCTATGGGTCTCAACTGGCATGCATGAAATGACATTCTGTGCCAGCCAGTGTTTGTTCCACTGGATCAGTTAGATATGATAGTATATGAATAGGTATGGGAGACAGTCCATGTTGCAAGGTATAAGAACATGTTGATATGACATTTTGAGACTAAGAAAAAAAGAAAAGAATCAAAGATAGTGTAAAACAAATTCCTTACTTTGTTTCATTTTGAGTATAATCTTTTCCAGGTTGAACAACCCCAGACTTTAGCGAGAAATCAAACCGGTTCCCTTGTTTGATTTGGTTGTTAGATTTAAACCTTAGTCATTCCGTACAAGAGGGCTCTGTGTAACTACCTTGCAGATAGTGTGTGTATGAATCCAGACAATGTGTTGGCTGGTCATGAGTTAGTTATGACTTCAAAGAGTGGAAGGAGGCAGCTTTGACAAAAAACTGCTTGTTTGGGACACATTTTGCTGAGACATGACTGTCTGACTTTCCCACGCCAACAGCAAAATGGCATGATTGTTTCGAAGAGACGCACATGATTTCAATGAAGTCACTGGGTTCATTATTTAGTGCTTTGAACAATTAGACAGACATAATCTGGACACAAATAAATAAGACTTTACAATCATTTACAGTAGGCCTTTCACAGAAAAAATACTATTTTATTCCATGATGGGAAATGCAGAAAGTAGCTATTTGTTTGTATCAGACACCATGGAAATTGGTGTCTGATATCAGAAACCACCAGATAAATTGGTTGTCCGGGATCTGTCTGTGCCCTAGTGGGAATAAGTCATGCTTTCTTTTTGCCCCGACTCTCTAGAGCTGTCTGTGTGTGACTGACCCAGTTTACTGTCTGGTTGGTCTTCAGGGCAACAGCCAAACAGGAAGAGCAGAAACGTTATTGTAGAATGCAATCAGAAATCTGAATCAGAAAAGGGGTTTATTCCAACCCGTTCTCACTCCCAACTTGTCAAATACTGACACTTGGTCAGTGGCTCTCAGCGTAAGACACCGACGCAAAAGTCAACCTTTAGCGTCTGTATGGAACGCACCAGGCAGAGCAGCAGCTCCGCGGCGCTTTAAGATGATGTAGTATTAAGAGAGACAACTGTAGAGAGTAGTAAGAAATACCAAAAATCAGCGTGGGGAGGTTGGTTGGGGTGGTGGATGGGTCAAACAACACAGGACATTCACCCAGGAGACCGGGGTTCGTGTCCCGTTCTTGTCCCGCGTGTCACTGAAACGTACAATTTGTAACCCCACCCACCATCTTTTCCTAAACCTGCCCCCACTGCTAAAAAAAATCCTAAAGGAAACACTGCAGTAGACTGGATAAACGATAGTACACTTCCAGAATAAAGCCCGACATCCGGCGTGCCCCTCACCTTCTACTCTGTGTGTTGCCGTTCTCAAAATCCCTTCGATACAGAAAACAACCTTTGAGCTAGCAAGCAAAAAGCTGAAAATGGCAAGTTTAAAAGAAACTTGAATCGTGCAACAATACAGGCCTACTTGGTTGTTCCGGGGAATGATTGTAAAGATTTACAAAGAATCTGTTCACGGCATTTACTCTCTAACTGGGACGTTTTGGGACCGATTGGTGTGATTTTCTATGGATGAAGTATACACACGGTGATACACTGGTAAGAGCAAATGAGGTTTAACCATGTATCAGCTCATTTAAATGGGAGTGTGCCTATGTTCCCACAGATTTTTTTTTCCAAAATTAGGCCCTATGTTCCCACATTTCCTTTTTCATAAATTTGTATCAGATTTTATCCCCCTTTCTCCCAATTTGGTAGCCAATTACACCCAACCTAGTATCCAGTAGCAATGGACTACAGATGGAATGTAACCCTAACCCTAACATGGGGCCTAATTTTAAGAAAAATCTTAGAAATGTGGGAACATAGTGCTGTGGGAACATAGGGCCTAATTTTCAGTGAAAAGAAAATTCTTAGAAATGTGGGAACATAGTGCTGTGGGACCATTGGGCTGTGGGATCATAGGGCTGATCCCATTTAAATAGCTCACTTTACTGTGTTGTGTGAATCACATCATGTCACTTAATATTGTATGTAACGTTTTCTTTTGTGGGGTGCAAATGTTCCACCATGTGATTCTAATTTTTCAATGTGGCCGTGTGTGAAATTGAGTTTGACACCCCTTGTTTAAAGAAATGCAAACAACCCAGAGTGTTTTCTTCTCCTATCCCTGAATATATCTGTGGTGTAGCCAGACCTTACTCTGCAGGAGCTAGGTCTGGCAATGCGAGACTAAGGGCGTTTTCACACCTGTAGTTTGTTTGCTTTGGTCTGAATCAGTTGGTGAGTTAGTAAACTTGGAGCGATTTGCCCTCGGTCGGTTTGATGTGGTTTGGTTTCACAACTGGAAAAATCCAAGTGTACCAAAATGCGTCATTACAAATCAGGCAAGAACGTCCAGCCCTCTTATTGGTCGGATATGTCAGCAAGAAAGTGAATACAGGAAGAAGGTCCTGTGTTCTGGTCTAGTGGTCAAACCAGCTCATTTCATTAAAATTAGCAGACATTGTTTCATAAGAGACATTACTAGGTCTGCTCTGGTAACCGAGACTTCACTCCGCTCTGCCGGCGTCTGTCTCCAATTTTAGCGGCAGCTGGTTTGACCACCGAGATATGAGTGACGGACGGCGAGCTTGACTGCAGTCTATTTCTGTGATAGAAACAATGCATGCTGCAACAGTTTGCTGCTCTTCTGCATCGCAGATTGCTAAACACACCTGACTACAGGAGATATTAGCTCAGACTTGCGGAGTACATATAGTTGGTGCGGTTCGAGTACGGATCACGTTCTCACCACAAATGAACCGCTCCAGAGTTCGAATGAAAGCATACCGAGACCACCTCTTCAAGCAGGTCTCGGCATGCTTGTTTGGTCCGCTTTTGATGCGCACCAGAGTTCGATTGCCACGTTCTCACCTGCCCAAACGAACCGCACCAGCGGGGCAAACGAACTCTAGTTCGATTCAACCGAACTAAAGGCTGTCGGTGTGAAAATGCCCTAAGGTGGCAGTAATGCACCTTAACGCTGGTTGCCTTTCACAATGAACCAAAAAAAAAGAAGAAGCAACCTCAGTGCACTTGTCAGTCAGTCACTCATCACTCATTATCATCTAACTGCTAGTTAGCACTGGACCAACTAGCCTGATGGGCTATCATGGCCGGCTAGCTAGAATGTTTCCAGCTAAATCTTTATAGATGTTTGAAATTACATTTCTCAGCGTTTAACCTTTCAAAACTGGCACACACCTGTATGCCTTTCTAAGACTTTCCCTATCCATAGTGCTATACCATTTACTTAAAAAACTAAATAAACTATACTTCAATAATTCAACCACTGTAATGTCTTTGCCTGCAAACAATATAATCAAATGATATTTACATATTTCCATAATCACAAAAACAAAGAAACAGTTTCGGCTCTAACATACAAGCCTGAAAAGTGTCTTAGCCCAGAGGAGTTGAGGAATCTAGAGAACAGTGTTATGTGTTTTTCTGCTAAGAAGGACAATAAATCCCTTTGTAAAGAGAGGCAAGTGTCTGCTGATTGGTTAATGCAGATTAGGACCAGAAAACTGTTGTAGCCAGATGTAGCCAGCATTACAACCAGAGGTTCCCAGAAATGGTTTCGGATGTCGAGGAAAAACAAATTTGCTGTTCTTTTTCTGCTGATGATCTTAAAGCTGCACTAATCCATTTTGTAATACTAAGAGTGGACCAAATAACTGTGTGTATTTTAAAGTGTATATCTTGTGGTTACGAAGTCACAGAGAATCATCACTCAACTCGACAATTACTCTCAGCTCTATGGATCTTTTCTAAGTCTCTTATAAGCTCATTCTTTTGGTTTTACGGCACATGTACTGTTTAATTCAATCTCAGCGCTTTTGTCAACCTTGTTTCCAGCCGTAGCAGAAGCTGTTTTAGGCGAAAAAAATATCACCGTACACTACTTGTCCTGCCTAGCAAATTAGAGGCTAGCTGGTAAGGAAAGTGTAACATCTGGCAGCCAAAGAGCCAGCTGTGTTTCCCAGGAGTTGGTGGGGGCCAAACCAGAGCTAAAGGAAGAGGGAATATTGGTCTTATATTCATCAGGTGGGCACAAACAAGACCCTAACTGAACTAGTCTTGTTAGGGCCCGTAGAGAGAGAGCACAGGCCCTCCCACAATGTGTCGTGCGAGTGATTCAGATTGCTTGTGGCTCGGAGGTAAAGTGGTCGCCTCATAACCACAGGGTTGGCGGCACATGTCAAATACTCCCTGAGCAAGACACTGAACTCCAAGTTGCTTCCCGGATGCTCTATGTATAGCTGTCCACTGCTCCTAATACTCAGGATGGGTTAACATGCAGATATAGAATTTCACTACATTGTACTGTGTGTATGTGACTATTAATGATACAGCTTGTTTTGTTTAAATAAGAACTTAAACTGCCATTTAGTATATATATATATATGCCCTCAAAAAGCAAACCCATCTTTGTCATAGTTTTACATTTGTTTGGGTAAAAGAGTCAGCGTAATTTATAACAAAATGATATGCTTATTTTATATAAACTATTAAAAAAAATTTGCTTGTTTTCACGTTTCAGTACTTTGACCGTGAGAGTGCTACCAGTAGTTCTGATAGCTTTCTCTACTTTCCAAATACAGTAATACTACATCAACTCATTCAACTGTAAAATCTAAGACAGTATTGGTAAAATATATACGCCTAATTGTGTGTGTGTGTGTGTGTGTGCAGATTTCACTTAAAACACATCAGTGTCGACCTCGTTAGCCCGGCCGACACAAAAAAACACGTACGTCATAAATCACCCATAATGCAATGTGCAGACAACGCGACTCAGCTAAACACACAACAAAGCCACAAAGGCCGCGAGAAACACGACAGGGTTTGGGATAGGATTGTGGTCTGAGATTTTACTTTAAAAGTTGAATTAAATAATAATTATGTTCCAAGGTTCAAGGTGGTTTTCCAGGAATACGCGTCAGTATTTCAGAGCAGGTATTAAGATGTGCTGCAGATGTTTTTATCTGGTATTTTAATTTTGAAGGAAAAGTCTTGACACTACCAGTTGGATCTGGTGGGGCTTACCTCTACGCACAGTCTCGGTTCTGGAACCATACTCCTGGATAGGGGTTGGACTCTTTTCTTCTCCGGAGTTGCCCAGGGTGTGAGGCGCCGGGCGGGTGTGGGGATACTCACAAGCCCCCGGCTGAGCGCCGCTATGTTGGAGTTTACCCCGGTGGACGAGAGGGTCGCCTCCCTACGCCTGCGGGTTGTGGGGGGGAAAACTCTGACTGTTGTTTGTGCGTATGCACCAAACAAGAGCTCGGAGTATTCGGCCTTCTTGGAGACCTTGAATGGAGTCCTGTATGGGGCTCCAGTGGGGGACTCCATAGTTCTGCTGGGGGACTTCAACGCGCACGTGGGAAATGATGGAGACACATGGAGAGGCGTGATTGGGAGGAACGGCCTCCCTGATCTAACCCAGAGTGGTTGTTTGTTGTTGGACTTCTGTGCTAGTCATAGATTGTCTATAACGAACACCATGTTCGAACATAGGGATGCTCATAAGTGTACTTGGTACCAGAGCACCCTAGGCCAAAGGTCAATGATCGATTTTATAATCGTTTCATCTGATCTGAGGCCGTATGTTTTGGACACTCGGGTGAAGAGAGGGGCAGAGCTGTCAACTGATCACCATCTGGTGGTGAGTTGGGTCAGAGGGTGTGGGAAGACTCTGGACAGACCTGGTAAGCCCAAACGGGTAGTGCGGGTAAATTGGGAACGTCTGGAGGAGGCCCCTGTCCGACAGACTTTCAACTCACACCTCCGGCGGAGCTTTTCGTGCATCCCTGTGGAGGCTGGGGGCATTGAACCCGAGTGGACAATGTGCTGAAGCTGCGGCAGGGAGCTGTGGTCTTAGGGTCTTAGGTGCCTCAAGGGGCGGTAACCCACGAACACCGTGGTGGACACCGGTGGTCAGGGAAGCCGTCCGACTGAAGAAGGAGTCTTTCCGGGATATGTTATCCCAGACGACTCCGGAGGCAGTTGCAAGGTACCGAAGGGCCCGAAGGGCTGCAGCCTCTGCCGTGAAAGAGGCAAAGCAGCGGGTGTGGGAGGAGTTCGGAGAAGACATGGAGAACGACTTTCGGTCGGCACCAAGGTGCTTCTGGAAAACTGTTCGCCACCTCAGGAGGGGGAAGCGGGGAACCATCCAAGCTGTGTACAGTAAGGATGGGACGCTGTTGACCTCAACTGAGGAGGTAATAGGGCGGTGGAAGGAGCACTTTGAGGAACTCCTAAATCCGACTAATACGCCCTCTATAGTAGAGGCAGAGCTGGAGGATGATGGGGGATTGTCGTCAATTTCCCTGGTGGAAGTTGCTGAGGTAGTTAAACAACTCCACAGTGGCAAAGCCCCAGGGATTGATGAGATCCGCCCAGAAATGCTTAAAGCTCTGGGTGTGGAGGGGTTGTCTTGGTTGACACGCCTCTTCAACATTGCGTGGAAGTCGGGGACGGTGCCTAAGGAGTGGCAGACCGGGGTGGTGGTTCCCCTTTTCAAAAAGGGGGACCAGAGGGTGTGTGCCAATTAAAGGGGTATCACACTTCTCAGCCTTCCCGGTAAAGTCTACTCCAAGGTGCTGGAAAGGAGGGTTCGGTCGATAGTCGAACCTCAGGTTGAAGAGGAACAATGCGGATTCCGTCCTGGTCGTGGAACAACGGACCAGATCTTTACTCTCGCAAGGATCCTGGAGGGAGCCTGGGAGTATGCCCAACCGGTCTACATGTGCTTTGTGGATCTGGAGAAGGCGTATGACCGGGTCCCCCGGGAGATACTGTGGGAGGTGCTGCGGGAGTATGGGGTGAGGGGGTCCCTTCTCAGGGCCATCCAATCTCTGTACGACGAAGCGAGAGCTGTGTCCGGGTTCTCGGCAGTAAGTCGGACTCGTTTCAGGTGAGAGTTGGCCTCCGCCAGGGCTGCGCTTTGTCACCAATCCTGTTTGTAGTATGTATGGACAGGATATCGAGGCGTAGTCGGGGTGGAGAGGGGTTGCAGTTTGGTGAGCTGGGGATCTCATCGCTGCTTTTTGCGGATGATGTGGTCCTGATGGCATCGTCGGCCTGTGACCTTCAGCACTCACTGGATCGGTTCGCAGCCGAGTGTGAAGCGGCTGGGATGAGGATCAGCACCTCTAAATCTGAGGCCATGGTTCTCAGCAGGAAACCGATGGAGTGCCTTCTCCAGGTAGGGAATGAGTCTTTACCCCAAGTGAAGGAGTTCAAGTACCTTGGGGTATTGTTCGCGAGTGAGGGGACAATGGAGCGGGAGATTGGTCGGAGAATCGGCGCAGCGGGTGCGGTATTACACTCAATTTATCGCACCGTTGTGACGAAAAGAGAGCTGAGCCAGAAGGCAAAGCTCTCAATCTACCGGTCAGTTTTCGTTCCTACCCTCACCTATGGTCATGAAGGCGGGGTCATGACCGAAAGAACGAGATCCAGGGTACAAGCGGCCGAAATGGGTTTCCTCAGGAGGGTGGCTGGCGTCTCCCTTAGAGATAGGGTGAGAAGCTCAGTCATCCGTGAGGAGCTCGGAGTAGAGCCGCTGCTCCTTCGCGTCGAAAGGAGCCAGTTGAGGTGGTTCGGGCATCTGGTAAGGATGCCCCCTGGGCGCCTCCCTAGGGAGGTGTTCCAGGCACGTCCAGCTGGGAGGAGGCCTCGGGGAAGACCCAGGACTAGGTGGAGGGATTATATCTCCAACCTGGCCTGGGAACGCCTCGGGATCCCCCAGTCGGAGCTGGTTAATGTGGCTCGGGAAAGGGAAGTTTGGGGTCCCCTGCTGGAGCTGCTACCCCCGCGACCCGCTACCGGATAAGCGGAAGAAGATGGATGAGTCTTGACGGCAGGACAAGTCGTTTGTCAGTGTCAACACAGAAACAGAACAAAAACTACTTAAAGGTTAAAGTTGTCTAAAGTTAATGATGATGATTGAAAGAAAGCTGTTGACTGCATGCATGAATGAATGAAGCATTTTGTCATAATTTTATAAAGTGCTCATATTATGCTTTTTGGCTTTTTCCCTTTCCTTTATTGTGATATATATCTTTTTGTGCACATTATACGTTTACAAAGTGAAAAAGCCCAAAGTCCCCCCCAAAGGGACTTACCATCTCCAACAGAAAACACTGTTCACAAACTGCTCCAAACAGCTCTATTGTAGTCCAGCCTTTACTTCAGAGACAAACGTGGTCACTTTGGAACACACGTTATAATGCTGCTAGTGTGGCATGCCCTCATACTCTGCTTCTGACTGGCTAGTAGTCCTTACCTAGGTACTGTCAGGGCACGCCCTCATACTCTGCTTCTGACTGGCTAGTAGTCCTTAGCTACTGCACATGTTTGACTCCCAACAAAGATGTTACAGCAGTGAGAGGTCTCACTCTGTAGCTAAATCAGAGACCTGAACACACAGGGTGAAAAGAGGAGCTGCAGCAATGTGCAGTACAACAAAAATATGGTGTTTTATGAAAATTAAAGTGCCCATATTATGAAAAAATCACTTTTTCTGGGATTTGGGGTGTTATGTTGTGTCTCTGGTGCTTCCACACACATACAAACTTTGAAAAAAATCCACCCATGCTGTTTAGAGTGAGATACGGTTTCTGAATGTGTCCTGCCTTCAGTCTCTGGGTGAGCTGTTCAAAATCTGCACGGCTTGTGACGTCACAAGCCGAAACGAGCAGGCTAACCGCAACCATTAGCTCGTAGCGTTAGCATGCTAACGCTATGGCTAACGCTAGCATGCTAACGCTAGCATGCTAACGCTAGCATGCTACCTCGTTCTCAATAGCAAAGCACTGCTACAACACACACAAGTTCACCATAATCTACAAAAGAACTACTTACATGTGCGCCCTCATTTAGAAGTCTCCCAGCTAATCCTGCCTTGTAACTGAGCAAAGTTGTAGAAACAGCCTTTCTTTTACCGTCTATGGAGCTAGCTAGCTGACATGATCTACATCTGAGCTACTGGGCATGTGCAGTGCAATCAAAGATAGTACAGAAGAAGAAGAAGAAAAGAGGTCTCACTCTGTAGCTAAAACAGAGACCAGCTGAAAAGAGGATCTGCAGCAGTGAGAGAGAGCGGTGCAGTACAACACAAATATGGTGTTTTTTGAAAATTAAACCATGTAAACCTATTCTGGTACAACCTTAAAATACAATTATGAACCTGAAAATGAGCATAATATGGCTGCTTTAAACCATGTAATCCTATTCTGGTACAACCTCTAAATACAATTATGAACCTGAAAATGAGCATAACATGAGCACTTTAAGTGTTGAAGACTGAATGAGACATCAAAATAAGAAAAAACAGAAGATTACTGCGACAGATGCAAGAAAATTCAATTCACTTTGCGTGTGTTTCATAACTAGTAACGAGCGTGCATTGCGGCCTGTCATAACTACCTTAATGAATAGCTTCCTGTCTGCTGGACTGTGGCTCTGCTGGGTTGAGAGGTATGGTGAGGAATGACGGGCAGAACAGCCTAAGTCAGCAGGGCAGCTTTAATGACATCTGATGAAACAGAGTCGTACTCTGGGGCCGCAGCCAACGCGGCATCATTACACTGCTCACTCGGGGATTGGGAATGAGAAATCCCCAGATCAATTCAGTCCTCTATCTTCCTCTCTCTCTTCCACCCTATCCAAAAGTCTTAATTATTTGCCTCGCTCTGACCTTTTAGTCTCTCTGCAGCCTTCCTAGAAAACATCCCTTTTCCTGTCACTTTTTTTTTTTTTTTGTTTAATTGGTTCCTTTAAGTCTTTTAAGACTTATAAGCGTCGGACCTTTCAGATCACATTTGTTTGCTCATCTTTGCATTTAACCAACGTGACTTCAACACAGATGTGTAAAAACACACCGACCTACAAACGAGTCTACGCGTTCGCTCGTACCCAAATAGGTCATCAATGATTATCACTTCCTGTACATGTCTGTGCATCGATGGGCTAGGACAGATTCTTCTGATCTTCCTTCCAAAGGAACAATTTCGACCAGCCACTTTCCCTATGATCTGCAACTGCCTTCTTACTCATCTTCTTTTTCTTTTAAACTCTTTCCTCTACCTCTTTCTTCTTGCATCATATCACTGACTATAAGCTCACACACATTTGCATGAGGCCAATATCCTCTCTGTGTATACTTGATCCGTCAGTCCGCTCATCAAGTCTTTGTCTGACACTGGCTATGGATCAGTTGACAGATGGGCAGATGGAGTCAATAGTCAAGAGCAGGATTAGTTATCGGATTGCAGCATCTTCCATAGAATCCATTTGGCAGGAATGGTTAATTGGCTTCGAAGAGACTGGGTTAGATGTACGTGTATAATGATGAATCTGCATTTCCTGTTTGAAGGTTAAGTGAAGTCATTTTCATTTGGTGTACACAATCAGACCCGAGGTTACTCAGTACATCTTCAATTAAGAGAGGAAAGTAGACCGAAAGCAGAACATTTACGAGCCTGCAATTGCAACCTTGCACACACTTTACAGACTTACAAGGGATGATTACATTCAAATCCATAACCTATTACGACCACACATCGCTGGTCATCTGTGTGACAACACATCATCATCTCTCTCTCATCAGGGCCGCTCTCTTCACCGTCTGTCAGCAGCTCACATTGTTCGTCTTCTTCTAAAATATTAGAAACCCTAAAGGGTTTCTGCAGGTTTCACCAAGTCAAATTGAAGACTTTTTAAGACCTTTTTAAGTCCATTATGAATTAAATTTAATTCATTCTTTATTACGACATCAACTAAACCCTAAATTTAGTTTTTTTCAAGCCAAGTATTGCTAAACTTGCAAAGCCGAAGAATAAAATCAGTTTTTTGTCTGTGGTACAGTCCCAAAGAGACTCGCACCAATAACACAAAAGCTGATTGGCTCAAATATAAGTTACATGTTGGTCTCATTTGTAGTCGTAATACAGGGAAATTATATTTGGTCTAGCGAAAATGCCCAAAAAATAATCTTCAAAAAAAAAAAAAAACAGATGGACCAAATGAAAAATGCAACAATGTTCCAACTTCACCCCCGAATGGCACAGAGTCTACCGATATAAGTGTGAAAGAGTAGCCTGACGACATCATACTCTTCTAGTCAGAATATGAGTCTGATACTGCTCCATTGGGCTGTGATTATGGGGCATTTTTCAACCAAACCAGAAAAGAAAAGCCTCTGCACTCAACTGGATAGACCTACAACCAATCAGAGCAACGGATAGACCTACAACCAATCAGAGCAACGGATAGACCTACAACCAATCAGAGCAACGGAGTATGTGACGTATGTTGGGGCCAGCTGATAAATTCAACTTTTGCCGAATCACGTAGGAAGGACGGCAAAAACATCTTTCCGATCGACAGATGCCGTGATCGCGGTTCTCTGTTCCTCTTTTAAAATGAATGCGCTGTTGATATCTTCTATAACAGACGCGATGGTGGAATCTACACATCTCAGTTCTCCAGCGGCAGCCATCTTTGTTGTAAACAAATTCAACCCGTGGTTGATTACGTTACTGTTGATCATCTGTCCATCATCGTATAAAGCCCGCCCTGACAATTTGATTGGTCCAAACTGCTCTGGTTCGAGTATAGATGCTCCACAACGGATCAAGTCCACACCGAACTGGGCGGGGCTAAGTTCGGATGGCATCCAGGCTAGTGAAAGAGCCCTCGAATGGTTCGATATGGGCTGACCCTGTGCATACGAGACACTAAAAAGAAATCTTTCAAAAAGATTTGTTGGTTTATTTTCACTAATCACTAGTACGCGAACAATTTCCTGCTCATAGAAGTAGGTAGGAGGCAACATTGATGGTTGTGACAAATGTTTATACTGAAGTTGGTGAAGGTTGTCAAATCAGAGACAGGCTCAGTGCTACTTAGAACTCTCCAGCAACTAAGACAGGCCTGTTTGATCTTCTTCACATTATTGTTGAGGTTGCCACACTGAGTGAGTCTGTTATCTGGATTCAGAATGTACAGGGAGAGCAAATGTTTAGTATAGAGGTCTTATTGTAGACGTGAAAGAGGCCGAGTGAAGGACCCTGTCTCTTTTGAACTAAACGCTGGCTCGCTCTGCGCGGCGTCCGAGGCCGTCACATGCAGAACTGACCCAGACCAAAGATGCACTCTGACTGAACTTGAACCTGAGCCACAGGAAATTTGAAGGACAAAATCCATCCCCTGTTCATACACAATGACGGCAGTATGGTTTAATCAGATAAAGCTGAACTTTAATGTAATACACAAAACCCCTGTGTTCATCCCTGTGCATTATGTGTTTGCCTGTTAGTGATGTGTGTGTGTGTGTGTGTGTGTGTGTGTGTGTGTGTGTGTGTGTGTGTGTGTGTGCACGTTCATGCGTGCGTGTGTCTTGCAGCAGCAGCATTCCAATAAGAATCTCATTACACTACAAAAGCTGAGCGATCATCTGCTCTCGCCGGCATTACAGCGCTCCGATTCAGTCGGAACAAGCAATCTTCAGGCGAAAAAAAATGCATCACAATCCAGCGGATTCGTGGAAAAGTTGTTCCCGGATAATCCAATAAGCGGTGATTAAACTAAAGCAGATAGACTCAGAGATTGATAAGAGGCACAATTGGCTGTGAAAGATTTAAGCGTACAATGGAGGTCATCATTTAAATCGCTGCTGTTTGAGAGGAGAGCTGTCACACAAAAAAAAACACTAAGCTTTGATAGACTCAGCATTGCCATGGCAGCAGCCAGCAGTTCTGCTCACACCTGAAATAATGATCTGCATAACTTAGAATCACTGCAGTGGTTTACAGTATTTACTCAAAGTGAAACGTGGGTTTTACAGAATGACATTAATCTGACATAATGCAGCTGAAATGATACATTTAGTCTGTTCGCTCTGTTTCCTAATATTAATGTTCTGTTTGCATGAAGCAGAAGTACTTTTGGAGGTACAACAGCAGAGAAATATTAATCTGAATATGATATCTCTGTTATATCTGCTGTGGTATGACATGAGTGGAGGCATGTGAAGCTCCAGGGGGGGAAACAGATCACTGGTCCCGCAATTTTATTAATTAAAAAAGAGAAAAGATCATCAAGGGAGACGGTGTGTAATTAATTCAATTGAATGTCCTGATGAATATAATGTCAATTGCCATCAGATTCTTTGACAGGTTATTTTTCACGTCAAACCTTAACAAAATTAGACAGACAAAATGGTGTAAAAATCAAACAATAGAGGCAGAAATGAGCCACAGATAAGCAACACTGAGAACATATTCAAAAACTTGAACTACCGCTTGATGTTGAACTATGACTCCGCACCAGAGTTCGAGCTTTCAATCCGCCCCAAACCAACCGGACAATCTGATGAAGATCTGAGGAGCAGTTAACCATAGTCCTCAGAAATCCACTGGAGTTTAGAATTCCAACACAAAGGACACGGAAGGTGAGGGACATCGGCCGAAAAGAAGGAAATGCAGAGAAATTTCTGCCGGCAAGGGACAATCCCGGAAGTGGAACATCGTGGATATACAGCCTAAAACAGACCAAACTGCTCAGGTGAGAAAGTAACCTTCGAGACAACCTCTAAATGAAAAGTCTAAATGTTCCTGTTGTGGAAAGAGGGAGGGTGGTGATGGTGCAGTGGATATGTCACATGCCTTTGGTGTGGGAGATCTGGGTTCGATTCCCACTGTGATACATCAACCAATGTGTCCCTGAGCAAGACACTTAACCCCTAGTTGCTCCAGAGGCGTGCGGCCTCTGACATACTGTATATAGCAATTTTACGTCGCTTTGGATAAAAGCGTCAGCTAAATAACATGTAATGTTATGGAAAGTGTTGACCACAGGGAGAAGCTGAATATCAGGACCAGGATTTTCACGTCTCTTGACTGTTTTGTGTGGCCTGATGTTCTAATCTGACCTTTTAAAGATGATCATGCCCACATGGCTGAAACTCTCAAAGTGGAGACTGTGTCTGTTATTGCATTTATTAATCATCATCTTTCATCTCACACACAGATAACAAAAAAGCCATCTTCTCCCAAAGCTCCTGTTGCATGCCCTCAACCATTATCAGATCAAACATGAAATCAGACACAGACCGGTCATGGGGCGGTTCATGAAGAAACACAGGAGGATTCATACATTCCTAACAGATATGAGGACACGGTCAGATGCTGATAAATGTGTGTGTGTGTGTGTGTGTGTGTGTGTGTGTGTGTGTGTGTGTGTGAGAGAGAGAGAGATAGAAAGAGAGAGAAAGAGAAAGAGAAAGAGAGGTCAAGAATTGTTCAAGTTAAAGAAAGATAAAGATAATGAGAAACAGTCAGAAGGTTTTTGGTCGTATGACTCCAGTTTATCAGAGGTTAATTATAAAGACACACACACACACACACACACACACACACACACACACACACACACACAGACCCACAGAAACATGCCTGCTATATGTCTGTTGGTTGTTGCTTTTGGTTGTAGTTTATAAAGAGGTATACAGGTTTCATACATTCACTCCAGCTAACGGTGAACAATGAGGGCAAAACAGCATCACCGATCTATTTTAACCAAATATTCTCTGTCCAGCGCAGCTAAAAACACCAGATCTGCAGCACGTTACTGTGTCGTTCACTTCCAAGCCTGTTGGAAACCGGTCAACACATTCTCACTCTCAGCGCGTCACAAAGCAACCCTTGGTCAGGTGTCTTTGGTGCTGCTTCAGCAGATTCCGTGTGGCCCTGCTTATAAGCGTTCTTTTTAACACACCATAACGTTGTGAGTCTGTAGGTCTTGTGTCAGACAGCGTGCATGTTTGAGCGCCCGATGGGGACTATCACTTTCTGTAAG